>NC_092357.1:21078040-21366980 GCF_963676685.1 Mytilus edulis
CCGACTTTTGACTTCAGAGTATTATTTTTTCGACAGGCTTACCTTGTATCTGGTTGGACATCCTGGTACTTTGTTTTATGTTTTCATTATACGAAAAAAAATCGGAAAAACAGTAAACTTTTCTCCCAAAGTGCACATGTTGTATGTTTTATTTTACTTCTTTTGGTTGCTCTTCCTTGACTGAGTATTAGGATGTCTAACCACAGATTGATCATAATTACAATGAAAGATAAACATACCAGCTGAATGGTGGTGATTACAATGGCAGTCATAACAAGTTTGCCATGTATCCGATCCTCTTGAACAGTCATTGTGTTGATGATTATGACCTCAATGAAATAAAAATGCATCATGTCGTTATATATTGGTTTAGGTTGACAACGTATAATTATGTAAAACAAGAATAAAAACTGATTGGTCAAGCCGATAGAGAATTACTCTATACAAATCCCTTTAAAATTAAAATATGACTTGGAAACTTTAGTAAAAGTCAGATGTTCATATTGGATTACTATTTAAAAACAATCATATGGCATAGTTTTGTCTACAGAAAGTTGTGCATAGGGAAACAATGTATATGATGCACGCTTTAATACACAAAACATATGTTTCAAACAAGATGACATCTAATAAACTAAGTACACAATTGTATAAATAATTGAATATATGGAGATCTTGGGTGAGGTTTTAAATTTCTGAATTTTCTGACATGTTTGAATATCATCTATGATTTAGCCAATTGTTGTCCATTCCTTAAATTTAAGCATGTATTATTCGTTTGCTATTATATCATTTTTAATTGATATATTTGTTGATCTATTTCTATTTTTTGTTAAAGTAGTAAAAGTAGAAGTAATTAGATTGTTCCAATGTTATTTTTGCATACTTAAAGTGTTTTATACAATAAAATTAATTGTACATATTGTAGAGAAATAAGAAACATATTATGATTCGTAATGAGGTAAATAACATTACTGCCGGCGAGGTCTACTAACGGTATAGAACACAGAAGAGTGAACAAAACAATGTATCTCATCTAAAATGGACAGAAATATTCAAAAGATAACAGTTATTAAAATACATAATATGTTTACTAATTGCTTAATTGTGTTCTTGTTTTGTGGATATATTTCAAATGAACTAAGTATTTTTTTGTACTATTCCTTAAATAATACAAAATAAAACTATGTCCCGATAAATTAAATCAGTCCGTTGTCACTTTTAGTGTCAGTGTCACGTCATAAGCTTAGTCTAGACAAAAGCAGTGTATTTATGTATGAATACACATAGTTTATCTAAAAGATATCACGCATACGTTACTTTTGAAAGATGCCGTAGTACGTATTATTTTTGTAATAAACTTTGGTACTTGTTCCTACATATATATTTAACATTTAGGAAAAGTGTATACTTTTCAACATGGCAGTCTTCATGTATACCCCTAATTTCACAAGTGCACTGCTGTAAATTAATGTAAATTCTGGTTTCTATTTATTTTCTTGTTGTTATGAGGACTCTGTTTTTGTCCGTCGTTATTGTTATTAAAACTAACAGTTCGAATTAGTTTTGGACAGTTTGACTTCGACACAGTCATAATATTTCAACCTTAAATTGTTTTGAACAGATTAAATGTTCGGCCGTAAAACAGCGTCTCTCTGTAGTTCTATAGATGTATTACTGCTAGAAAAAGGTTTCTCCGGTGAATATCATATGAAGGGTAAAACTTACAGTAGGGATGAATCAATATGTTCCAATAAACGCTTTAAAAATTTTCTAGTGTCTAAAATCACAAATTTGATTTTGATATCTTGTAGGAACCAGTTTGCTGACGACGCGATTTTCAATGTATGATAAGCCGGAATGTATCACGTTCCACATTATAACTGTGTCACTGTTTCATTGTAGGTTAAAGTTTACTCTACTTCATTATCCAAGTAAAAACATTTAAAACACAACTGAATTATCTTTGTAAAAACACTGAACAATAAACAGGTAAAGCATTAATGTTGTGACTAAATGGCTGTTAATGTCATTTATATTTGTGTTTCTATTTTTCGTGGACTGTAAAAAAGTATTATTTTGTTGTCGACATTTAATTTCGTGGTTTTGCCGAATTTTGCATAAATGACTATGAAAAGAGTTAACACTCATTAACGTACCTTAATAATTTCAAAGAAATTCATGATAATTGGTACAGCCTATGGTTTAAACTTCCCCTAAAAATGTACACCATTGAATTTATGCACCATTACCATGATTCTCTATTACACTCCTCCACCTTGCATCATGCATATACAATCGTACCACACACCATTGTATCGTATTCTTTTCGCCTTTCCCCGTCTTGTTTGAATCATACACGACACAACATTTCTAAATAAAACCTGAACTAAAACCATAGCAACAAACAACATCCAATAGTCAACCCAATTTAAAATGGCATACATTTAGGTAGAGCATAGGTATAAGTTTCCCGAGATAGATTTTTTTTATACTTTGCTAAAATGAAAATTTTTCTATGCTCTTTTCAAAAATATAATAAAAAGGATGGGTCACAGTGCTATTTTTCAAGCCCTGAGTCTTTGATAATTGTCTAAATTTGCTTAGAATGATCATTCAAAAACACAGTTTTGTGCATACAAAAAATTACATGAGATAGAATTTTGAAACAAATTGTGAGAAGATAGGTTTTATAATATATTTTAAGAAAATGAAAAGTAAAAATGATGTCACCGAACTTGTTTTCTTGCTACATGTAAAGATTAAACATTTCCCTATTAGACCAGTATACATTTTTTTTAATGAAAGAGTTATCTCCCCTTAAATGACGCAGTTGAACAAAATTGATTTTAACACACATATGTTTGGTATTTGTTTGAATATTTTGAATAATGCAATAAATCAGCAAGTTTTCGTCATATAAATATACAGTCTAACCAATACAATTGCACAGCTGTCTAAAATTTGCAGATTTGGGCAAATAACTAGACTGATTGTGTACTGCGATAGTAGAATTCAATATGGCGGTATACCATGAATCTACCTTAAAGACTTTTGTAGTTTATCGGAAAAATGAAGCAACAAAAGAATAAAGCAATATAGTCACATTGATGACACCACTATTACTGAACTAGTGGTTAATTCGAACACTAAATGTCTCTTTAGATCCTAACATTGGAGAGTTGATGATCCAGAAAAAGATCAAAAGTAAGGTCAAACATATACAAGCAGGATTTGATATGCATGAAGAGAAACACTTTTAAATCGATCTAAATGGTTGGAAATATTTTAACAGCACATTTCAATAATACAATATCAATATTTTGGTACCTGTGTTGAATTGAGTCATATAATTATACTCTGCTTATAGTTTTTGTAATTTATTTTAGAATTCAAATATTTAGTTGGACGGCAAGCGCGCGATCCAACAATCTGACAATTTTCCAACTTTGCCAACGATCCAACATTGACGTAATTCGACACCTGTTAGTCAGTTCTGCTTAAACTTTTGTTTATTACAGTTAGTATTTTATTTGCTCGTTATTTATTTTATTCAAAATGGTTAATTTTTCTTAGAAACTTCATTTTTTAAAGGTTAAATTGTAAAGGAAAATAAGTAAATTTAGCGTTTTTAAAGTTTAAAAGAAATATTTCATTTTAGCGGACTCTTTGGAGCCGGACTTCTATAGTTTTGATCATTTGCTTTAAGTATTTTATTCTTTTGGTATATTTAAAGTTATTTAAAATTGTTTAGAATATCTTTTGGGTAAATTATATTATCATTGCTGGCAAAGCTTTATTACTAGTTTATCTTTTAAAGTTAGGATTATTGAAATTGTTCATTGAAGTTCATGTTTATTGTTAACGTTTGTCTTTTTGTAATAAATAGGATTAAATAGGAAAACATTTGGCAATTAAGGGATAATTTCCTAAAGGTCTGGAAATTATAATAAACAATACAGTTTATGTATGGTATAAACTGTATTTCATTGTTAGTTATTCAGGAAAGGTTCTGAATACAACTAATAATAACAAACATTTTTTATGTAACTGGTGAGGTATCAGTTACAACTATATACAAAAATGTCAGAAAGAGGTATTCTGATTAAATTCACTTGAAGTTAGGATTTTCTCTTAAGTAATTTATGTTCTTAGATAGCAAAACTCAGCCTTTTTATGTATTTTTCTGACACACCAACATATTATCTCTTGAGTGTAGAGATAAATTAATAAATATCTCTTGAGTGTAGAGATAAATAAGAAAATATCTCTTTAGTGTAGAGATAAATTACTACGTGTATTATACTGAATAGATTCTTGTCATATCTTGAATACAAATGAAAATACATGATTCTTGAAATGAATAAAATATAGAAACTTATTTACATGACTTTTAGCAAATGCCTATACTGACCAGCTCATATCTTGTCATACTGACTTTGTTATTTACAAACTACTCATAAACTTAGAGTAAAAACTTTTGGGTCTAAGCATTTCAAGCCCCTGCCCGCTACAATACCATTATGAACAAACAGTCAGAGATATTGGGACAATTTATATATATAACGAGAAATGCATATAAAGATGTTATTTATACATACTTTGTAATGGTAATTGTCAGTTTTCCTATCGAAAGTCGGTGGTTTTCTACGGGAATTCAGGATTCTCCACCATAAAAACTGGTCCCCACGAAATAGCCTAAATTAATGGTTTTACCATTTATTCAATAACAACTTAAATTAATATTATACTTTGTGAATTCAAACTCTATCTATTGTTTTTGTATTCAACGACTTTTAAGTATTACACAATCCACGTGAAATGCATCCCTATCGTATATAATCAGTAAATTACTCAAAATCATATTCAGTGTATATAAAGTGCGAATCCAGTCAGTTCATTTTCACTGTTGTATGCGAGTATGTTCATTGTAGAATAAAGGATCACGGGAAAACTTTATTTGTTTACGTTTTGAAAATACCAAAATAATTGATTTGAAACTAAATTTTAACATATTTTCATTATGATGTGTCTTTTTAATGTATAATAACAGTATTAAAGTTCATATATGTGTTATAAAAGCAACATAACATAGAATATCAGTTATTAAAAGCGATCCATTTTCACTATAGATGCGATGAATTATCACTGTATGGCATTCATTTCTGATGTAGAATTTTCGAAAATGCGATGAATTTTTATTGTAGATTAATGTAATAATTAGACTTGCAACAAATGAAAAACTAATTTGATTACTTTAATATTTATATATATTTATAACTTGTGTCTATAGAAACTGGCTGGCCATTTATACGTTTTCCCACAGTATTGACATGTGTGAACTGTATTGCCATGTTTCCCCGCAATGTTTTTTTTTCGGTTCGTATATTGCTATGATGTCGTTATCGTCTGCGTCGTCCGAAGACCCATTTGGTTTCCGGACAACTTTAATTTAAGTGAATGGATCTATATAAATTTTAAAGAAGATTCAATACCACAAAAAGAAAGTTGGGATAATGTTGGGGATGATGGTTCCAACCGTTTACGAAAAAGGGGCATACAAGAAGCATGTTTTTAGTTTCAGGATAATTACTTGTGTATACGAATTTTTATTGTTCTGAAATTGTACCACAGTGTTCAATACCACAAGTAGAATGTTAGGATTCATTTTGGGGTAATGGTACTAACAGTTTAGGAATGAAGGAACAAAAAGGGACAAAAAACAATCATGTTTGTAGTTTCCGGATAATTACTTGTGTGTACGTTTTTGGATCTTTTTCGCATTGTACGACAAACCACAATGTCACAAAGGGAAGATTGGGATTTGGTTCGGGGATAATTGCCCCAAACATGCAGAAATTAGGGGCAAAAGAAATGACAAAACAAACATTTTTCTAGTTTCCAGATAATATCTTGTGTTCCAGTGTATGGACCTCTCTAAAATTGTACTACCACAGAGGTCGAACCCTGAACAGTTTGGTGGGGTTCGTGTTGTTTATTCTTTAGTTTTCTATGTTGTGTAGTGTGTGCTGTTGTGTGTTTGTCTTTTTCATTTTTAGCCATGGTGTTGTCAGTTTGTTTTAGATTTATGAGTTTGACTGTCCCTTTGGTATTTTTCATCCCTCGTTTGTGGTACATGTAAGTATGTACACAACATTCAAGCTAGACTTAGTTTTGATGAAATAAAAAAAAATTGTTGAATTTCGGACCCTTTGGGCCTCAGTGTGGACCATTTCAATAACTTGGCCCAAAAAAAACAAAATTCAAAATATAATAACACGGTAAGATTCAGTATTCCAAAAAAAACCAAATATTCAACTGTTGATGAAATCCAAAAGAATTTAGTTTGGACCCCACAAACTTGTTAAATGGGCCAAAAATTAAAACAATAATGATAAACACAATCATGTATGGATTCAGCCTACCAAAGAACCTCAAATTTTAATTTGGACCCTGTGGGCCAATTTAAAACCGGACCCAAAATAAAAAAATATTACTTCAAAACCTCATTGAAATTGGTGATGAAATCAGTGATGAAGTTTCAATGCATTGGATAAAGATAACTACACTTTAAATAAAGATTCTGATGAATTATAAAAAATTCTATGACATGCTTCTTCTGATTGGTAAATAGACCCATACTCGAAATCCAATGATAAAATTTGTTTGCATATGCGTATAATGACTACTGCAGAAACATGAATTTTATCAAATTGGCATGCATTTGAAAATATTTTGCATTAATCTAAAAACACTTTCA
The DNA here is from genome assembly GCF_963676685.1 of Mytilus edulis. Lineage (NCBI taxonomy): Eukaryota > Metazoa > Mollusca > Bivalvia > Mytilida > Mytilidae > Mytilus > Mytilus edulis. The sequence goes on from NC_092357.1 coordinate 21,084,801, forward strand.
ACTCTGAAATGATCCACATATTGTTATATAATGACAACGATGTGTTTTATTTGAAATAAATATTAATTCTATTGAATTTATTGGAGTGTTTAATCAAACTTTTCATCTCAAAGTCAACACTATCAAATCCTTTTCTTACTTTAATTATTGTTTGAGCAAATCGGCTGAATTTTGAATTTAATGCATAAAAATTAATAAAATTCATACAGTGAAAATGCACCGCATATACAATACTAATGAATCGCTCTACAGTGAAAATGAAAGTAAAGTATCATTATTCAACAGTAAACATGACTCGCATAAAGATAGCATGATAGTGGAATTCAATACAATATGGACAAACTGAATAACAAAAGCTATTCTACGTCATACAACATTAATACTTGTGTTGTAATGAATATTTTTTTTGCAACTACGTCTTTCCTGCTAGTTTTTAATCACCTGCACGATTTGTTTGTATAACGTCCTAAATATTCACCTATTTCGGTATATATTTCACGTATGGATGGCTCTCGGCGCGATAAAAACCCGTTCCCATCTCTTATTTTGTATAACTTGTATTATTTATTACTAAATATAATACATGTGAACAATTTTCTTTATTTTATTCTAAAATCATATTTTTTTCGTCTGTTTATTTACCATTCTACATCAGAAATGCATGGCATATACAGTGAAAATGGTATTTTAGGATCCGCACTTTACATACACTGATATTGCATCCACATATTGAATCTGTAAATTACACACAAGATAATATTTTGCCGTGGAATCTGTTGTCTGCTTGAAAAAGTTTTAGTTTTAAAGGACAAACATGCTGCAAAATTTGGAATCCAACGGAAAAAGTTGTCAAACGATTATAGACATTTTTGTATTTTGATAATATTTATTTAATCTAAAATTACTAAAAAAAATCTAGCTTGGAGAAAATATGCTACAATGATTGCTTTTCATGCAATTTTCGTTTTACTTAAGAATTACTAGATTTGTAAATAGAAAGAATTTTTTTTTGTTACCTTTTGAAAATACATACTGTTTACAGACCTTTCCATTTATATATATTTTCCACAAAACTGGTTCAACCAGTAATTGTTGACCTGTGTTCGGATATACACAAGACATTTTTTCTTGATCCTAGATAAGTTAGTTGTTTGATATAATATATTTACTGAGTGTGTTTTATTAAAAAAAAATGGTTGAAAGATACCAGAGGGACATTCAAACTCAAAAACAAACTTACAACGCCATGGCTAAATACGAAAAAAACAAAGACAAACAATAGTTCACAAAACACAGAAAAATATGGTCTGAGCAACAGCAATCCTACTAAATACTGGGGTAATCTCATGTGCTCCGGAAGGGTAATCTGATCCTGTGTTTATGTGGCACCCGTCTTGTTGCTCATGGCAATAGAAACCAGGCAATTATTTTTGATCGGTAGGTCACATTCGGGAAAAGGAGACGGGAAATTAGTAACGATATTTTGAACATATCCGTTATATCTGTGAAACCGATATCCTATAACGCTCAACCTACTCGTGAAAGCGTCCATCAAACTTACAAAGGAATGATATCAACTTCAACACTTTGAATTGTTAGCTTCCTTGTGAACAGCAACCATCTACCAAAGAAACCATGATAGAAAATACAAGCCCTTAGATACTCTGTATATATTATGTTGGCTGCTTGTATTTTGCTACATAGAAAATGAAAGTTAACAACTGATTTCTGTTTCCAACCGACCCTCATTGTCAAGTTTTAAGTCAAGATAGCGGAAATTTTAGTAAAAAGGATACTGCTGACTCCTTTTTCTATCTTTCTAAGCAATTCCTATTTTATTGTACCCATGGGAATGTCGTTTGTTTCTTTAAAAACACGTCCTCAAAACATAATGATGTTACAATGTCATGAAAATTTCGCCGAGTCTGAATTGATATGTGGAGTACTACATTCGTTATCAGAGAGTTCATTATATATGAGCACTGTTATTCCCGCTATTTATTCAAAAGGTATTCTGAAATGCATAACCGAGAACAATACAATCGTTTCTTATACAATAAACGTGAACGTATGTACTACTTTGCTTTTATTCTAAGTCCATGTTAACACATGTACCCTCTCGATGCCATTTGAATTCACATAAACCACTGGAGTTGTATCACATTTTTGATAGAAATACTGTCAAATAAAAAAACATATGGTTAAAGTAGAAACCAGAATATAAGATTTTCAATTGTTTAATTTATTGATCTTTCAAGGTAAAAGTCCTCTCCATTTTTTTTCTTTGACGAAGATAATTTTCATCTATGGTTATTTAGTGAAGCGCTGTGTGAAACGGGGTTGCCACCAAGTAGGAATTCTTTCACTGTTTATTTCTTTAGATCTTTAACATGAGCTGTTTTATCAAAAGCTCGTCAATAAAATGGGAGGTGCGTGTCACATTTTAAAACATACTTTTAACATCTGTAATTGCGTATCACATCCATACCACATGAGTCCACTTACCCCGATAAAATAGATTGAATTAAACAACAATACAAAGACAATGGTTAGATATTGATTATGGTGTAAAGTTTACATATTACATATAATGATGTTCAATTATTCTCCATTTATACTAGTAGTTCTTACAACTGTTGTTTTTTTCTGACGAAAAGTATGACAAGTCAGTACCCTATCTTTTCGAATAAAACATCTTTTATTCGGATTTGATGTGATATATTTTTTTAAACCCCATCATCTATACATGTTTTATCAACATTTGCATTTGAAATAAAGATATTTGATTTTGTTTAAGGATGTACGAATTAAAAAAATCTAGAATTTAAAAATGATGCATAGGTCAGGAGAGCATTATTTAAGAAACAAATAAGTTTAAAATATCGTAGGTTATGGAACTCCTTTTAACAGTATTTGACTTTTTTTAAATGGCGGGAAAAGGCTGACTCAAACTTTAAACTTGAATCAAGCATTGACATTATTTGGGTTTCAAAACGTATGTAAAAAAAATCTAGAATCTGATTAAATTTTGGTAATGACATTGCATGAGCTATTGAAGTCTTCTATTAAAGGAAAGGCGGGTGATAATTGTTTACCCTGTCCCAAGTCAGGAATATGACAGTAGTTATTCATTTGTTTGATGTGTTTAAGCCTTTGATTTTGCCATTTTATAAGAGACTTTCCGTTTTGAATTTTCTCCTAAATTCAGTATTTTTGTGATTTTATTTTTTACCCTATATAGTATGAAAAACTCAAGGAGTACGGAAATTTGACAAGCATTCCTAATCCTGAACGAAAACATTCTTAAACTACTGTAGAAATTATTTATTGTTTAGCTGGAGCTGAATAAGTTACATTTCGATAGTATATATTATGTTCCGAAAATCTAAGTCTTATTTTTAAAAGCAGCTATATTTAGAATTAAATGAATAGACCACTTCCGAGTTTGTAGGTCACCGGAAAACAACGCGTCAATTATGAACGCCTTAATGACGTCATTTGTCAGATAGAGGGTTCGCCCATATCCCTGCACTGGTAACGTTCATCAAGAGTCTTAGTGATCGTCATCGTGCAGGATTAACTAGAAATACAGTTTATTCTGTGCAATATAGCATGATCGCTTTCCAACCACTTGCTCAACATGGGAACAGAAGTGACGATGCCTCGCAAGAATGATGTTCACTAAAACCAAGTTTTTGGCGGAAATGCATCGAACTCGAATGTTTTCAATGAGGAGCAAAAATACAAAAGTTTTTAAATATAAACAAAAAGTAAGTTTGCCAAATAATACACTTTTTCCGTGCATTATTTGTTTGCTCAGTGTTCCAAGCCGCATTTTGACTTAATGAGGAATTATTATTATAGATAAAGCAAGGTGCTTTGGATTTTTTCTGTGATTGTAAATTGTTTGTCAGCTCGATGAATCGAAACACAAAGCAAATGGTTATCAAGAGAGATAACTATATATTTTCATCATTTTTTTTCGGTGAATATATTCGTTCTTTATATGGGATTCAAGCGTCACTGACAAGTCTGTTTGTAGAAAATCTTTCGTCTGGCGTACACACTTATAAACCTGGTATATCTGATGAGCTATTTTAATATTCTTATTTTCGCTTAAATTGATATAATGTATTATCTTATTTACATGTATTTGTTTCCAAACAATATGTAACTTGTTGTACATTTTGATTTAATATTTAACTGTTGAAAATTACGTTTTGTGTAACAATGTAATAACCTACCCGTATTTCACTTCCGCTACATGATATAAGTATGCCTGCAAGTCTAACATTATCCTGATGGTAAAATATTGGCGTATATGGTTTTGCTGATTCTGAGCATGTGCCATCCCTAAAAAGAACCTGGTAATAGTAAAAGTATATAATTGACATTTTTTAATCATGTTTATTGAAAAAAGCACAAAAACAATAAGACATTTATAAAGTAGATAAACATATACATCATTTTAAAATCATTCAAACTTTAATGTCCAACTTGATTGAAACATTAAGGTGAAAAGTGAAATAACGAAAATACTGAACTCTACGGTTAATTCGAAACTGAAAGCCCCTCATCAAATGGCAAAATCTAAATAAATTGAGAATGGAAATAGGAAATATGTCATATTCATATAATCATAGTACCATATAAGATCGTATGAAAATAAAGATACTACACATAGTGTACCGAAAAATTAACGGAAATAATTGCTAGCATGTTCTACAATTATTGATTAATTAAATCTATACTATTAAACGAGAACACCTCATTTTGGGTGTCGCTTCTCTTCTTTCCACAATAAATTAATCAACACGCCTCTGTGTCCTATAGGTACAGTGCATAGTCACATTTGTCATCCATTTATATGATTATTCAGATTGAGTTATTTTGGGAGAAAAACGAGAAAAAAGGCATCCGGATATTGTCCCGTCATTGGACGAAATTTTAAGTCAGATTAGACTTCCGGTTTGCGTTTTTCTGTATACTTTGAACATACATATACTACAAATAAAGTGTATTTAAATTCTATCTGCTATCATTTTCAAGTTTACTATCCACTGCGGTCACAGAGTTTATTAAATGGAGAGGGTCTGCATACTATATCAATTGACCACCATAAATCGATTAGTAATCAAACGAGAAAACTAGCGGCCATACTTATGTACAAAAAATGAACGAAAAACAAATATGTAACACATAAACAAACGAAAACCACTGAATTACAGGTTCCTTACTTAAATGTTCATAACATACTAAATGTATGTTCATATTGAAATTGATAGAAAACCAAAAAATTGGGAATTTTGGAAATGAAGGAGGAGAGATAAAAAAAAACATTAACCAATAACCAATAACCTATGAATCATGATACATTTGCTAAAATTCTCCAGTCATTCAATATTTTACAAAATTCTTCCAACAACACTTTACATACTTTATACTACGCTCTGAATGCCCGCGATTTCGCGGGTGTGTTCTAGTGTATTATATGTTACTATCTATGAAAAGAGAGACAGCATTGACTTCATAAGAAATTCCCTGTCCCAAGTCAGGAATATGAAAGTTGTTATCCATTTGTTTGATGTGTTTGAGCTTTTGATTTTGCCATTTGCTTATGGCTTTCCGTTTAAAAAAAATCTCGAAGTTTGGTATATTCATTATAATAATATCACTTTTTACTGTTTCTGGTGCTTTTTTACTGTATACCTAAGGATCAATTTGAATACAAGTTTATTGCAAATGTTGGATGTTAGTTGAATATAAGTAGAACATTGTTTGTTTTGTTTTAAAAAAATGTATCTTAAGGTGTCACCTAACACTACAGGGAGATAACTCTGTTAAAATCAGTTAAACATTTTAATCACGTTGTTTTGTTCAGGAAATATTCATGATATTATGTTTTCAATGATCAAAATCACTGTTTGTCAAACTGCTATATATCAAATGAAATTTTCCGAAAAAGGGTTTGGTTCAAGTTTTTTGAAATTTTAGAGTTTTGTCAAAGGATCAAAGTTGATCTTTTGTCAAAGTATTATGAAAATTTAAAGAGTCAAATCATTTTTAGTCAGGGTGTTTGGTTCCACCTTTAAAACTCTTCTTATGAAACTTTATTTATTTCGTCCCTCTTTTATTTGTAAATTTGACCCGACATTTAAAATTCGTCATCATGATCATAACGAATGAAGAAATAAAATGCTGCATCCAAACTAATTAAACCTAAAAACAAACAAAAAACCACCTGATTTCGATTTGATATTGATTTGAAATTAACTATTTACAAACATTTGAATTTTTCAAAATGCTTAGCATTTTCTACCTAAAGAAATGATTATCTTAGGCTGTACTTGGCAAAACTTGTAAAATCTTGTGTATATGAGACGCACACTGTTAATCCTAGTATCTATGTTGATTTTTGTTCACAAACAATAATTTCGCCTTTACGCAGTTTGCCACTTAATCCAAGGGTCTTATTGTTGGTACAGTGTAACTTTTCAAACCGACTAACTAGGGGACTTGGAGAAAATGTCGGATTCAGCAGGGTGTCGGAATACTCAGGTTTTTTCTGCAAGGGTGGACATATTTTGGGACCATGAAAATGTGTCGGTTTAAGCAGGATGTTGGAATATTCAGGTATCTGACTAGGCAGGTTACACTGCAAAAGGAATCCACATATATCTTATATTCAATTTATTGGTTGTTACTATCATGATTATAGTAAAGTAGAATGATTAGTTTTATTTTGTCATATTATTTTGTTTATTTTATATTTTATTCTGTTTGCACCGCAGCAGAATTTCTAGTAGTAAGTCTTGCGTGTTTAATACAATTATGGTAAAATACAACTATTGAGAGTACTGTGATAAAGATTGATTTAAGAAAACGACTTGTATTCATTCAAAAAATATGAATTTCGCTATCACAAATCATGTATAGCATCGGAACTAAACACATTTATTTAAAAACCAGTTGTTGGCATGACACGGGTTATGTTCTTCTTATATATGTTATGATGGTATGATACTAAACCCCTCACGGGACGGATTGTGCCTGATATTCATATGATGAAGACATAATCTTTCAATCAGTTTAATTGAAGTCTGGAGCTGGCATGTCAGTTAACTGCTAGTAGTCTGATGTTATTTATGTAATATTGTCATTTTGTTTATTTTCTTTGGTTACATCTTCTGACATCAGACTCGGACTTCTCTTGAACTGAATTTTAATGTGCGTATTGTTATGCGTTTACTTTTCTGCATTGGCTAGAGGTATAGGAGGAGGGTTGAGATTTTTGCGCCTGTCCCAAGTCAGGAGCCTCTGGCCTTTGTTAGTCTTGTATTATTTTTAATTTTAGTTTCTTGTGTACAATTTGGAGTTTAGTATGGCGTTCATTATCACTGAACTAGTATATATATTTGTTTAGGGGCCAGCTGAAGGACGCCTCCGGGTGCTGGAATTTCTCGCTGCATTGAAGACCTGTTGGTGACCTTCTGCTGTTGTCTTCTCTATGGTCGGGTTGTTTTCTCTTTGACACATTACCTATTTCCATTCTCAATTATACCTAAGACTTGTTTAAGGTAGCACAATACAAAGATTTTTTTACTTCCAATCACTAACCTTTGAAATGCTGTAACTTTCTTTTAAATGCATAGAAAATAATAAAAGAGGTATATATAAAGAGATAAAAGATCAATCTTTTAAATGGATGCAATATTTTTATTATGCAATCATTATGTAATCAATTATTATGTAATTAGTGGCAAAATATGGGTAAGTTCACTTCAATGAATTTAGCTCTATCATCTCTTTAACTATACAGAAAATTTTAACGAAATCTTAATCAACACATTATGGGCTTCAAAAGCGTGTCTCAGATTGTCTCTATAGTATTCCATTCTCTCATAAATCTCTAATTAGTGTAAACATCCTAACCACATAAACGAAGATAATGGTTAATTAGGTGTAAAATTTGTTCTATTCATTCTATCTGAAATCTGAGACACCCTTTTGTAGATAATTGCCATAGGAACAACATATAATAAAATCAACCCTCTAGGGATACTTATGCAGAAGCTAATTACATTTGAAAGTGGAAATTTGGTGAAAAATATTTTAGACACAGTTAACATTATAATTGGTTACATAATTGTTGCATAATACTAACATTGCATTAAGGTGAAAGAAAAATCTGTTAGCTATCCAAAACTACCACTTTTATAAATTTTCAAGCATTTTTAAGAAAGTTACAGCGTTTTAAAACTTGGGAGTTGGAGTTATAAAATCTTTGTATTGTGCTACCTTAAGATTGTAAAACTTACTACTTTTCATTTTACCGATAATTTGCAATTTTGTTTAATACATGTGGAATACCTGTTCTCCCTCGATCCACCTAGCACTCTCAGGAGCGTTGCACAGTGTCATAACTAGAGCATCGTTACCATGGCGGCCCTTGCCATTCAGACATGTTGTAGCATTCACATTCTCGACAAACTGGTTTCTGGCAACAGCGTCAAAAATTGCAACAATGTCACATGTACTAGAATGTGGTTTACTTGTGGTTATAGGTGAACCAGTCACGACTGGTAACGGTGCATTCGTGTGAACTTAAATACAAAGGGTGTAAATAAAGTATGTAAAAAGATTAATAAGTTAGCCCATTTTTATTGTATAAATTACGTCTACAGTAGGTCACCGATATTTATATCTCGTTGACTGATAAAGGTAACGGACACAAACTGAGCATGACCACAAAACGAAGCAATACCTGGCGCAACGATAGTTTTAGCGTCTCATGCTATGCCTGCATCATCATGCACATTCACAATCAGTCAAAATGTTACAATCGGGATAAGGACACAATCAGTACATTTACAGATCAGACGTCTTTGAATGTGGTTGTTAAACTTGATAGATGCTTTTGTGTGCTTCTTTGTTAAATATTTTTTTTTTGGTTGTCTAATTGAGATTGGGACACGGTGATGACTGCAGTACCCTTATTATAACAGTTTTAAATATTATGTCTGTTTTGTTCACGCATCGTTGTAAATGAAATGGAATTTGATGCGATTGTCATACAAGTGAGAGGTTAAGTGCTATAAAACAAGATTCAATCCACCATTTTCTACATTTGAAAATGCCTGTACCAAGTCAGGAATATGACAGTTGTTGTCCATTCGTTTTATGTGTTTTATCATTTGATTTTGCCATTTGATTAGGGACTTTCCGTTTTGAATTTTCCTCGGAGTTCAGTATTGTTATTTTACTTTTTTCTATGTATGTTGAATTGTCGTTTGTTTCTGTTGCACTTCAGTGTTCTATTGTTTCGTTGTTTTCCTCTTATAGTTGATGTGTTTCCCTAGGTTTTGTTTGTAACCGGATAATGGTTACACGCCTCTTTGTTTTAAAGATTTATTAATAATCAATTGTACAATAGTCATTATCAATTAATTAAAGAATATTGTATCTTGTTTAAAGTCTGAATAAAACTTACCATCGCATTGAATATGACAGTGTCTGCAGTGTTCACATCCTGAAAAGGGGAGAAAATTAGTAAATAGGAATGTCTTTAGTTCCTCCACAAATATTAACTTCATTATGAAAGTCTTTTAGCTGTACATTTGTGGATTGAGACTTAGACAGAAAACATCTATCTACTGAAAAAAACATCAGATATACCAGTCGTATAATTTGGTACGCCAACCGCGAGGGTCGTCCATTTATTACTCAATATGACAATTGAGAGTGGATAAAGTTAAAGTTATGTATATGTATTTAGTTTATGAAATGATTTACTCATAAGTGATAAACATCATTGCCCACAATGTATACACGATAATGAAACTTACGCATTTATAACGGGCATAACATTTGAATCTGGTTTTGAGAATTCACATTTACTTCAATAAATAAACAAAAAAAATGATTGATTGTTGTATGATAAGATATAGAGTAAATACTATTCATGTTATTATCAACACGGAAACAGAAAGTTAAACAAATCTTGTTTTTGCCTCATCTAGGAAAAACGGGGTTTATAAAAGTTATAATTATAAAACCTACGAATATCCCGAAATATAGAAATTAACCGAAAATCCTAAAAAGTAAAAAAAACAAAAATTCCGAACTCCAAGGCAAATTCAAACGGACAGTTCCAAAATAAAAGTTCGTTTTTTTACTTTAATGTCTGTTTGTTTTTTCACACTGTTGTCACTATAAAGAAATTTTATACGACGACTGCAATACAAGTGAGAGGTTTAGCTAGCTATAAAACACGTCTACTCCATCATTTGCTTTATCAGAAAATGTCTGTTTTAAGTTAGGAATATGACAGTTGTTTTCCATTCGTTTGATGTGTTTGCACTTTTCATTTTGCCATTTCATTAGGGACTTTCCGTTATGAATTTTTCTCAGAGTTCGATATTTTTGTTTTGCACTTTATACCTGTATGATGTTAATGTTTAAGATTAGTATGTTTGCAATAGTAGATACACATAACAAAATGATGCTCATGTTTACAAAGGCAGACAAATATACAATTTGAGTGTTGTCCTTGGTTCTTTTCCGTTTAATTTGTTTTAGTAGATTGTTTGTTTTGTTATAAATTTTGGCGTTGATATTTTCATTAGATTTTTTTGTTCATGTTGGAGCCTTTAATAGGTGACTACATGGATAAGGCTTTTCTTATCGTTAAAGGCCATACGATTGGATATGATTGCGTGCGTCAACTTATTCGAATTCTAGTGGATAGTTGTCTCATTGACACTCGTATCACATCTCCTTATTTGTATACAGAATGATGGTCATGGTTACAGAGACAGATATTATTTTGACTGATGTTCATAGAACCTGTATGATGTTCGGGTTACCGATGTCAGATAAACGTGTCTAAATTATGTATTTATTAACTATCAATATCACATTGGTTTATTGTTATATTGGGAACATATGTTCATGTTTAGAATAATATTTAAATTATTTTAGCATAACAATAGGTCACCTTGACTAAGTTAAGAGTTTAAATATTTTTATATGATAGCACGGACTACTTATTCTCGGTATAAGTAAACTCATCATCAATACCAAGATTATTTTTTTTTTGTATTTGCGCCAGTCGCGCTTTAGTTTACATTGAAAATATCTATTCATAGTTTGCCCATTCGAAGCTCAGTCTTGGTGCAGTAAGGTTTACCCCGTTCTATCCCATCCTGTGAATTTTTCTGTATTATTTTTAATTATTAAAAACGCCATTTTCTGCAGATCTTGAAAGAACATTATGTAAATATTGTTTTATGATATGAAAAAGTTATGCTTCAATATTTTTCTTTGTAGATATGTTCGTATGCTGCAGCAGACTTAGTGTGCGGGCAAATTTATTGATGACAGTTGTATTATTGAAAAAATAAAACGTTGCTGCACTCGTCTAGACGAGCTGTTTCCCATAGTTATGTTTTGAGTTTTTGTTCATTAATACTTTATTTGCGTTTTAGGCTACTAGTAAAAAAATAAGTGCAATTATGTTCCTGTTTACAACGGCAGATAAACATACCTATTGATGAATAATGGTGATGATTACATTTGCAGTGATAACAAGTTCGCCATGTATCCGATCCTTTTGAACAGTCTAAATAAAATAAAAATGTGTCATTTCGTTAGATATTGGTTTAGGTTGACAATAATAAATACTGATGGGTGTAAGCCGAAAGAGTATCACACATAAACATATACTCTATTCAAATCCTTTTCAAATTCTAATATGACTTAGAAAGTTTAATAAAAATAAGATGTTCACATGGACTACTATTTACAAACAATCAGTTGGCCTATGTCAGAAAAAAACAAAAAGTTATGTCTACAAAATGATGTACATGAGGAAACAATGTCTGCACATGGTGAACGCTTTCATAACATATATAGATATAAGAAGATGAGGTATGAGTGCTAATGAGACAACTCTCCATCCAAGTCACTATTTATAAAAGTAAACTATTATAGGTAAAAGTACGGTCTTCGACACAGAGTCATGGCTCACACCGAACAGCAAGCTATAAAGGGCCCCAAAATTACTATTGTAAAACCATTCAAACAGGAAAACTAACGGTCTAATCTATATAAAAACGAGAAACGAGAAACACTATTTCAACATAGTATAAATAAATTAAAGGTTTGAATGCAAACTATGTCAAAACCACGAAATCAGATATCCTCGAATATACAAGATAAGTAAGCTTGACCAAATTGGTATCAAAAAATAATTGAATCAATAGTTTATTCAAAATGTTCAATTACATTAAAGACACAAATTGATATAACTATAATATTTAATATACTAGTTATGCAATACTTAATTAACTAGAACTGTTTTTTATGGCCATCATGTTTTATACATATTATATTATTTTATTTATTTGAAATAGATTTGATGTACATAGACAGATTGTGCTTTGTCTTATTAGGTGTGCCCTGGATTGCACTTGATAATTTATCACCGAGTTCATTTATAAGATTTTAGTTTAAAGTCATAAGAAACCTCAAATTAAAAAAAATATGCATATGTTTTTTATAACTAAATGGATAGTTTTCATTATACAACTTATGTACATATACTTTTTCTGAGGAAAATTCTTTAATTTGTCAACATTTAGAAGAAGTTTACTTATTTTTAATTGCTTCCTTCCAGGAAGCAATTCGCCGACATATTTTCCGTATGCATAGTGACCTGAGCGTACCCTCCTCGTAAAAATCCGGTGATCGCGATACGCATGGATCTTTCATTAAAATAAACAAGTATCTGATTGTACATGTTAAACACGTGCTCAATACCCATGCTTTTTGTTATTTATTTACTATAAGGTGACAATCGGTAAACTTCGGCTTCAAAACACGGCATTTAATAAGCAGCCATATTTGTTAAATCATAATGGACAGAGAGAAAAAAAAATTGACGATTATAAGATATATTTGCGTAAAAAATGAGAAACTCGTGCACAGAGGACTAAGTTTATGAAATTTACATTCATTGGTTCAAGAATTGGATAAACATTATTTTTCACCACTCACGTACACGATTTATTTGTTTTACAGTTTGATCAAGAAGAAATGCCGACATAGCTAGATATTACAGTTAATTATCTAATTACTTACACAATTCTATAATAATATTCTTGTAATTGCAATGCAATACATCAAATTACATAATAACAAACCTGATCTTGAACTTTATAACTTTTTTAGAAATATGCTTGTGATGTCACTTTTTTGGCGTTTATCCGGTCGTGTGAAAGGGAATGCGTGGTTCTGTTGTGCTGTTTTTATGTGTTGTCTTAGGTTGTTTTACGTGTTCGTTTTTGCTCTGTGGTTAACATGTCGAAATGCACTATTGTTTATTTGTATATTTCTCTGTCCTCAATGTTCATGCAGTTGTATGTACTGTGTTCTTGTCATGCAATGTTGTCATTTTAGTGTTGTATTTAACATTATCATAACAGCGCGAGGTTTGGCTAGCCACAAAACCAGGTTCAATCCATCATTTTTTTCTTAAAATGTCCTGTACCAAGTCCAGAAAATGGCCGTTGTTATCTAATAGTTCGTTTCTGTGTGTGTGTGTTGCATTTTCGTTTGTTTTTTGTTGCACTTCAGTGTTGCAGTTGTTTCGTTGTTTTCCTATAAAAGTTGATGTGTTTCCCTCGGTTTTAGTTTGTAACTCGGATTTGTTTTCTCTCATTCGATGTATGACTTCCGAACAGCGGTATCTTAGTGTTACCTTAATTTGCCAAGTTCTTGTTTTCATTGACTGCCCTACAAATCATATAACAGATCGGAGTCCTGTCGAAATATAGTCCTTGAAATGTGGCATCTATGTTTTTTCTCATACCAAAATCATGTGATATATATAGAGATACTTTTTTTATGCATGACATTGATCATCACACAGAGATTTATTATCTTTTAGGATAGATTGATTTTCTACGTTTTAGAGGATAGATGAGATAAATGTGTCTTTTCGTGTTACTTCTAAAATTGTATTAATAAAACGTTGTATTATAGTTACCAAGAAAAAATAGATCTGCTTCTTTCACATGAATGACATATAACAAAGCCAGAAGTACAAATTTTCTCATCTGAAATTGAAATAAAATTACTATGACATAGCAAACGTGTTCTTCCTTCGTTGCTTTATTTTAGGGGCTCTTGTATTGAGGATGATTTGGGAGGGGAAAGTTTTTTTTTTTCTCTCATAACAAAAACAAGGAAAGACGGAAACAAAGTAACATAAAGAGACAAAGAAGTTGATTAGAAATCTTTTATTTTGCTTTATTCTTAATCCTTAGTCAAACTGTAGTTAAAAACAGCCTATCTGAGCATTATGCGACTTGTATTAAAAATTTCACAGCTCAATTTAAACTGACTGTAATGTATGACTTTAATAGAAAATACTTGAAAATTTCATTTTGGGCTACAGGAACATAAACTTTCAATATCAAGATCATTGTTTGCTGATTTTTTCTTGTTTGTTCTACTTCTTTAAAGACTTTCAACAATTTTTGCAATGAATTTAGTAAAAAATCCAAGGTATTGAAGTGTCATGGAATATTGACCCCCCTTTTTTTCATCTGGTGTCAGTAAAGTACTACAAATTGATCAAAAGTGCAGTCATGGTCATTTAACTGTGTTTATTTACATCAGTTAATAAAATTTAAGATAAAAAAAAATCATTTAGAATAATAAATGGTGCTTTTGTGAGTTTCTGCAGTGCTTACACTAGGCTATGCTATCTGTCAAGTACATAGTATGACGCAATGCTATAAGGGCTAAAAATCAAATAATTTCATTAAATCTGCATGACAAAATTTTGTTGGGGGTAGTAAACAACTTATGTTTCAATGTTTAACACCACAGAATAACTTTCTGTTCATTTATAACATTATTTAGGACATTTTTTATATAAAAGCATATTGTCAGGATGGGAAAAGCTAAAAATAGCACAAACTCAAGTTTTAGGCTCTAAATTTGCAATATGTGACATTTTGCCCCCCAAAAGATTGAAATGTGGCTACTATTATCTCAAATGATCAGTTAAGACAAAAAAAAAACAATTGTTTTCTGATTTTGATGTTTCACCGCATTTTGCTTAAAGGTGTCATACCACCAATTAAAAGTCCCTATCTGTTCAACCAAATTTTGCAATTTTCACAGCTTTCTAAATATTTTACCTTAAGTTTAACTTCATAGAAACTAGGTATATCCTGAATTGTACAGGTGTCACCTTTCTGCATGCCAATTTTCAACATACGTTCAAAATCATATAAGAAAGCAGAGAGCTTCCGAAAGGAGGTACCACTAAAAATAACCCCTGGTTTTCTTGAAATCTTAAATTAGTATACTATGGAGCGCATTCATCCTCAATTTTTAATGCAAACTCATAGACAGGTAAATTTTGGCTCAAAATGGTCTTAATATATTTCTCTTTCAACAAAACTTTCATTTTTGCAAATTTGTTGGTTAGTTTAGGTGAACAATGACATCAAATGCACTATTTTTTGTCCGAGTAGGCCTACTTTCACATACGTTCTAAATTTGAGGGAGTAATTGGTGGTATGACACCTAAATGTATTTCATATCTTAATGATGTTCGACGCTTGGAGAAAGGGCTTTTTAAAAGGTAGATCTATGTTTGTTAAATTATCTATATATCTATTATAGACTCGAGAAAATCTTTCTGTGATTTACTGTATATACAACTGGTTTTGTTGAATACTTTATGTTACCCTCATGTTGTCCGTTGGCTACTGTTTTGTTGAACACTGTATGCCCTCATGGTGTCTATTTTGGTTATATATAAAACCAAGTTTAATCCACCATTTATTACATAAGGATATGTCTGTACCATGTAAGGAATATTACAGTTGTTTTACATTCGTTTGATGTGTTTGAGCTTTTGATTTTGCCATTCGGAAAGGGACTTTGTGATGTTGCCCTCACGGTGCCTGTTGGCTACTGTTGTTGTATGGTTGGTGTCTCATTGGGGTATTCCCACCATCTCCAAAATCTCACAGTATATTTTATATGTTGTGTACAGTGGAATTATGGTCCTGTGCACATTAAACGTTACGTACTTTAAACCTATTTTTAATTACTTACATGTGATAAACACTGTTTTCACATTAGGGAGCTACCATTTTATTTGTATGGGGGAGGGGATAGAAAAAAAGGAAGGACAGGAGTTTTTAGTACTACAAAAAAGCATGATGAGCAACTTGGCAAAAAATCATGATAAACTAATAAAAAGAAGGCAGGACCGAATAGAGTGAAAAAAAGATGCAGGACAAGGATTACAACTAAAAAAATGCAGGACAAAATTTTCATCCTTGGCAGCTTGATCCCTGTTTGTAAAGTTGGCTGGTTGTGTCTGTTTGGTTTTGTCTACCTATTTTTATTTTTATTTGTCAATACAATGGAACTATAAAAACCAAGCTGTTGTATAAGTGGGAGGTAATTTAGAGTTACATGTATAGTCGCCGTCAGCTGAAATTCGTAGCGGTTATCAGTAAAAATAATCTAAACTATCAATCGCGTTCACTCGAGATATAGTTTTTCACATTCCATTCATAAATCGCAAAAAGAAAAACCACTACTGACCTACCTTTTAAGTGATCGCACTGTAATAATCCTGACCTTCACTTTTTCATAGACGATTTTGAATGGTGGAATCAGCCATTGTTTTTACCGGAAGTGTTTCCGTGGAGTTCAATTTCATAAAATTTGCATAAAGCGCGGGAAAACTTATCACATCAATGAAAGGAACATTTCAGGAAACTGCGTACAGTGACGAATGTCAAATGTGAACAAATGATCCTCATAGAAACGAAGATGGCGGAATTACAATGGGAAATATTCTGGAAAATGTGAAGGTCAGGATTATTACAGTGCGATCACTTAAAAGGTAGGTCAGTAGTGGTTTTTCTTTTTGCGATTTATGAATGGAATGTGAAAAACTATATTCGAGTGAACGCGATTGATAGTTTAGATTATTTTTACCGATAACCGCTACGAATTTCAGCTGACGGCGACTATAGCTATAACACCAGGATTAACCCACTTTTTCTTCAACGATGCCAGTACCAAGTCAGAAATTTGACATCTATTTTATATTCGTTCCAAAGGTTGTTTAAGTCTAACGTTCGATTTTGGTGAGTCTTGTGGACTTCCCCTGTTTTTTTCCTCGATTTGTTTATTTACTTTTAAACATAGAATTGGATCGAATTTTTCCATTGTAACTTCTTTAGGAGATAACTGTTTGAAAACAGTACTTCTGATTGGAGTACTTTGAAATTGAAAACTATTATTTGAAATAAACAGAGGCATAAACAACATAAGCATAAGTGAAATAGATAGGTTGAAATGGTTAGGTTATTTGATTAAACGCAGATTTAATGCATTTTTTTCTCATTTATATGTTTAGTATGACGTCCATTTTCACTGAATTAATACACATTTTTGTTTAGGGGCCAGCTAAAGTCCGCCTCCGGGTGCGGGATTTTCTCGCGGTGTTGAAGACTCAGTGGTGGCCTTCGGCTGTTTTTTTCTCTTTTTTCGGGTTGTTGTCTCTTTGACACATTCCCCCGATTTCAATTCTCTATTTCATTGATTGTGTCATGAATGGTTACCCATATCTTTTCTTTTCAATTACATTTAGTTTACGCGTTTAAGACACCACATCGAGTTTAGCTTAACGTGAATACACCTACAGTTGTGTTCGTGTTTTCGTTTGCATTTATATGATTACTTCCAGCTTTCATTTCTACAGTAGTTGCATATATGTGTTTAAACTTTTCTTAAATCCATCCTACATAAAAACAAAATCGGAGTGATTGCCATTAAGTAAAATTGAGAATGGAAATGGGGAAATTAAGGCTCATTTGGAAGACAATTGACATATAATAGAAGTTAGCAACTATTTTCCCCGTACGGTCTTTAGAAATAAGAAAACCCCATTCAGATAGAAAACCAAAATGCCCAAAATGAGAAATGCAAAACAATTCAAACGACAAAACTGTCTGCCTGAATTGAAAGAATAGATCCGTGGGTTTTTTTTTTGGTTTTTCTTGTTGTCGTTATGGATGTGCATGCATATAATTTGCTTTATTCTATTGATTTTGTTTTGTATTTGGTACATGTATGTGTTTCTTTCTTTGTTTTTCTTTCTAAAGTTAAGTTTTCTTTTTCTTTCTTTGTTTTTCTTTCTTTGTTTTTCTTTCTTTGTTTTTCTTTCTTTCTGAAGTTTGATTTTCTTTTTCTTTCTTTATAACGTTAAGTTTTCTTTCTTTTTCTTTCTTTATAACGTTAAGTTTAGTTTTCTTTTGCTTCATTTTTTATTTTTTTTGTCGTAAAGCAGAGTAAATAAAGAATACCTACTGTAACGGTGAATGAATTAAATCCAATGGATATGTAGTAGTGTTACATGTAACTTTAATCACAAAGTTTGATGACAAAAATAATGGACCAAATTAGCTAAGAACGTGACTACCAGTGTTAGATAAAAGAAATGGTATCACGTTTTGTAGTAAACATTGGGCACAAGTTCATTTTTAATCATTAGGTCAGATCCGTTCATGTTACTGTGTTATTGACCTAAGTAAACATTACAAATAGTTCAATTGAGTTTGCACAAATATCTAAAAACTTGAAAGTGTTAAAGTAATACTGCTGGACGAATCGAATAAAATATAATGGCAATGAGACAGTTGCATATACCATCAAAAGGCATCCAGTTAAAAGCGTTCTGTCTTCCAAACCCGACATATTTTTATTCTAGAAAACTCCAAAACGTCTGAAGTCTTAAATATATGACTAAATAAACAGATGCCTCTGTCTATAAATGTTCGTATTTGAAATACCTATTTACTTATTTGTTCCTTGCTTGTGTCCTTCGTGTACTTTTTTTTCGGTCTGATTGTACTTATCAACTATGGTATCAGAATTGTATTTAAGCTTGTTTAAACGTCAATTATGGATTAGCCAAATAATACATACTACAAAAATAATATACGGTCTTCAACCACTGTCTGGCGTCTTAAATATAATACTTCGAATTCATTAATTTTTGTGGGTACTCATTTTAAGTGGATTGAGGATAACCTGCATTGTCGTGTAATTTGATATCTTGTTTGGTTTTGGCCAAAGTCTGCATATATACTCAATAATATGGACAATGAGACATTACAATTTGTGGTTCGATCACCTTTACCAATGACATCCACGAAAGTTGATATCCAAAGAATAATAATGAAATCATTGTATATCAATTAAGCTATAAATCGTCAGTACTATAACAATGTTATTCAACCGAAACTTTCTAAATTATGTTAGTTCCACAAAATTGAAATATATATTATAACAAAGGTTGTCATGACGTTTGGTATCAATATACGTTTTTTTTCTGGAAATATAGTCATCTGAAATAATGGAGCGTTTGATCTTAATTCTAATAATAATATGTGTTAAATGTAATAAGATACTAAAAGTAACTACATTTATAACATAGGAAAAAACGTCTAATGAAGGGTTACTTTGTTTCTACAAGAATTTCGTTGCAGGAGACACAAAACAGAATAAGGGGAACACACTTGACCCGAAACATAACGATAAAAACGGTAGTAGATTTAAAAAGTGAAAACGCTATATTCATTTGTTATTAAATTATGATTTTGTTTAATTGTTGTGTTTTACAAATTTAGTTGCCATCTGATTTACAATTAAACTATGATTTTGTTTAATTTTTGTGTTTTACAAATTCAGTTCCCATTAATTTAAATTCAGGACAATCAAGAGCATGAAGTTTGAACGTAGATTTAATGTCTGTTTTTAAATACTGTTTAACGATCGACAGGTTTTAATTGTTTTGGTTTACTATGCTAAAAGATATGACTCCCATGCTTTATATCTAGATATTTTTCAAGTTCTTAAATAATGAAAAACTACACTTTGAATTTGTCTTTAATCAAGTCCATGTTAGTATATATATTTTATCGAGTGGTTCTGATTCAACATGCCTAACTTCTGGAGTAGTATCGCATTCTTGATGGAAAACCTATTAAAACAAAATAACAAAGATAAAATAATATAAAACATTAATTTGATTTGATTAGATTTTTGGTGTTTTAACGCCGCTTTTAAGCACTGCATTTATGCTATTTCGAGGTGGCTAGTTTTATTGGTGGATGAATCCGGAGTGCCATGAGAAAACTACCGACCTTCGTTAAGGTTCATCATAAGGAATTGAAAAATATGGCCGTGTTTACACCTCCAAAATTACTATGAGTACAGACAAACTGGTACATTCAGGAAAGTTTTAAGGCATGGCAGGAACTAGATATATAAAAGTGATATGAAGTCTACGTTTCAGAAAATTAAAAACTTACCTGGATTTTGATGTTCATTTTTTTTCCAGTCTGCAGAAGATAGCAAAATAAACAAACACCCGAGTTTCATTTGATACGGTCCACTCAGTTACACAGTTTAAACCTGTTAAATCACCTATTGTTTACAGGTGTCTATTGTCCATCTATTGTCCATTTAAATCAATACTACTCACAACATTGATTATATGAGGGGAGCTTGTCAATCGTTTTCACTACTTAGTTAATTTTTGCACCTTCTGCAGGAACGAAAAAAAATGGATAGCAAAATCTAGAAAAGTTTATAATTTTCTGAAACATAAAATGCATTTAAAATTTATATATCTAGTTCCTGCCATCCCTTAAAACTGTTGCAGGTGTATAGGTTAGTCTGTACTCAGAGTAAAATTTGGGGTGTAAATACGGCCATTTTAGTCAAAAGGTTATGATGAACCTTAAGAAATCTGACAATCCTAATCAATTAAGATTGGAGTCGAGTGCACCCGCAAGAGCGGGATTCGAACTCACAACCTCAGTGTTGACTGGCTTATAACTACTGAGACCACTCAGAGAGTTGTCTCATTGGCACTCATACAACATCTTCCTATATCTATAACATGTTTAATGCCTCCACATTTCCCCGCATGTTCCTAGTCAGGAATCTCTGAACTTTTGGTTATTTTTTCGTATTGGTTCATTTATAATTAATATTTTTAATGGAGTTAAAATGACGTCCATTTTCGCTGAACTAGCACCCACTTTGATTTCGAAGCTAGCTGGAGCCCGCCTCCAGGTGCGAGATTTTCTTGCTATTTTGCAGACCCATTGATGGTCTTGGTCTCTTTCCTTCTCTTTGGTCGGTTTGTTTATTATTTGACACATTCACCGTGTCAACTCTCAATTTGACCATGCACTGTAAATACTTACATATGTACTGGTCCAAGCGGTGAGTTTTCTCATTAGAAATTATAACGCATCTTCTAATTTTTATTTTGTAATATTTATTATTGTTTTACTTTTTAAACAAAACAATATATATTATTCGTTTTCTCAAGATATGAACGACCTTTAAAATAAAACTTATGGGTTATTTATACTGATCAAAATCAATCGCGTTGCTTCTACAAGAAAGAAATGTTGTACATGGCATGAAGAGAAAAATGTCAAGTTTAATACTTACCTTTATTTCATTTCCATCACATGATATAAGTATGCCTGCTTGTCTTACATTTCTCCGTGGATGATAAAATACAGGTGTGTATGGTTTAGCTAATCCTGAGCACGTGCCATTCCTTAAAAGTACCTGTAAAAGTTAAGTTATTAAAAAAGAAAATGCTGTATGAAAACTATCAAATAAACCAAATACACGCATAGACCTACTAGTATTTATTTCACAGATAACGACATTACTACAATCCGGTACAATTAGAGTTATCACTGGGTGTGTATTTACACGAGCAACTTTGTGTACCCTTCCAGAGAACCCGACACTACCCCCCCCCCTCCCCTTCCCCCCTTTCCGGTTTTTGAGTAGGCTCTTACTGCTCAGTCTTTAATTTACTGTGTTGTGTTTTGTGTACTGTTGTTATGTATTTTGGTCGTTTTTCGTTTTTTTCGAAGGCATGGTCAGATTGTTTTCGATTAATGAGTTAAAATATCCCTTTGATATCTTTTGCTTCTATCTTGAAGTATTAGCTTAAAACCGTAATATTTTATTTCAAAATGAATAATTTAACGAGATTTGTTAAACTTATTATGGCAAATTCTGAATGACTAACATACGGATATTTCACGTGATCACTTTGTCTTGATCATTAATTGTTTGTATTTTACAGTCCATTATGAATTACCTGTTCGCCTTCAATCCATTTAGAACTGACAGGGGCGTTGCAAAGTGTCATAACTAAAGCATCGCTATCATGTCGGCCATCGTTAGCACATTGTGCAGCTCGTGAGTTATTGACAAATAGATTTCTTGCAACGGCATCAAAAACAGCAACGATGTCGCATGTGCTTGTATGTGGCGCATGAGTAACAACTGGTGCATGCGTATTATGTGGTGCATGAGTTGCGTGTGGAGCATGAGTAATATGAGGTGCATGAGTCTTTGGCGCTTCAGTTTGTTCTAAAACGGAAAGACAAAACTACTTTATGATATGAGTTAACTTTTTATCTATTATATCTTATCTCTGGAAAGAAATCTACAATAGAATACAACTTCATATAACACAAGATACCCAACTAGCATTTCTGAGAAATACAATAAATACTCGGTCGTACACTACCGTCATATTTTGATCCGCGAATGATTCCGATAATAGACATATGCGTGTTATACACCATTGTGTAGATAGTTTAAAATAAATTTAGTTTCAGTCGGATAGACAAACGAGGAGTCTAAATATGACGGAAGTTTTCAATGGAGAATCATAAATCAATCTGTTTATAGTTATCATGTATAACTTTAATCAGAGACAAGACATAGTGATTGTTGCACATGTTATGTATAACCAAGTATAAAGGAAAACTATTTCAGATACCAGTGTCTGTGAGTTTATACAATCTGCTTAAATTTCAATGTTAGTCCTTATAATATCATACCAGTGTTTTCTTGTTTACAATGTATACAAAATACGAAGGTGTATTTATGTCAGGATCAAATTTTAGAACCGGAATGAAGCTACAATGTAGTTCTACATGTATTTAGTCAGATACCTTATTCTATCATTACAACTACTGTCTGTTGTGAAGAACTAGAAACACGCAATATAGACCATGTGTATGGCTTTATGATCAAAATAGAGATCCTGTGTAAAAAGTAAAATCACAAAAATACTGAACTCAGAGAAAAATCAATTCGGAAAGTCCATAATCACATGGCAAAATCAAATAACAAAACGCATCAAAAACGAATGGACAAGAACTGTCATATTCCTGACTTGGTACAGGCATTTTCAAATGTAGAAAATGGTGGATTGAACCTGGTTTTATAGCTAGCTAAACCTCTCACTTGTATGACAGTCGCATCAAATTCCATTACATAGTCACCGATGCGTGAACAAACAAACAGACATAATAGGTAAAAATGTCAAAAATAGGGGTACAGCAGTCACCATTGTGTTATCGGTAAACGGAAAAAAAGTCACAGGAAAAAAAGTCACAGGATAAAAAGTCACAATACCCCTAGGAAAAAAAGTCACAGGAAAAAAAGTCACAAGAAAAAAAGTCACAGGAAAAAAAGTCACAATTTGTTTAAGTAAACTAATTTGTCAGAAATATGTTGGAATGCATGTGAAAAAGTCACTATGTACATGTATGCAATAAATAATTAAACTGGAGTTTTTGAATGCATTGAAAAAAAGTCATAATATATTTGTACTGGATTACTTATTTAAGTTATGTTAGTGGTTAATTTTTAAAAACTATAAAGGAATTATATATATACTTATAAAAATGTATTGGAATAAATAATGTTCTTTTTTTTCAAAATTGACTTTTTAACTAATTGTGTCCTTTAATTTGATATTGAGCGTAAGTTGTATTTCATTGATATGGCTTCATACGAAGACAGGAAATGAAAGGTTTATAAAGGGGGAAGGGCACCCGGGGAAAGGTGCCACAAGAAGCCACACATCAATATCAACAGTCCCTAGACATATAAATATATATGAATACTAAGCTATTATTAATGGCAATGAGTTGTTTGTTTAACACTAAATTACAGAATACTTATCTTTATAAAAATAAAAAAAACATGTGGTCAAGTTATATACTGTATTCAAAATGAAGAAAATTGTTGCTGTTAAACTCATATCTCTTTCATAAGAGATATAAACAAAAATAATTACAACAAATCCTTGAAAACATGTATCAATAGTACACCAGCATGTACATGTTCCATTTAAATGTTTTGAATTTATATCTAAATTTCCAAAGCTAGTCGTATAAAATGAATTAAAAAATGTCTATTTCCAAATAAAATATCTATTGGGAATGTTTCCCAATATATTCATATATATATATGCGGCCTTATGACCATTTCCATAAAAAATACAAATTGGGAATGTTTCTCCTGTTTATACATGTATGTGCAGACCATATGACTATTTCATACAAAAATATATATTGTGACTTTTTTTCCTGTGACTTTTTTTCCTGTGACCTTTTTTCCTGTGACTTTTTTTCCGTGACTTTTTTTCCGTGATTTTTTTTCCTGTGACTTTTTTTCCTACATTCGTGTTATCATCTTAATCACTATAAAAACAACAAATGTAACGAAGAAGCACAAAAAGGCATACATCAAATTAACATCCTCATTTTGATTATATTATACGATTATATTTGTCTATGTAAAATGCACCCATCAAGGAAGGAGGGTATGGGTACTGGTGTAAAATTGCGCGTTTGAAATTCGCACAGGTAGACATGAAATAATTTTGTCGTTCAAAGTATGACGGGATGCACAAATACAGTCACGCAAAATAGATATAGCAAACACTGACTTAGCAGTTAAAGTAATAATAATAAATAAAATAATAGTGTGGTTCAAAGTATGACCTGATACATAAGTACAGAGTCACGTTAAATGTATATCACAAAAAAAGTTGGTTAACAGTAAAAGTAATATTAATGAATAAAATAATTTTGTCATTCAAAGTATGACAAGATACATAGGTACAGAGTCACATCATAAAATAATTTTGTCATTCAAAGTATGACAAGATACATAGGTACAGAGTCATATCATAAAATAATTTTGTCGTTCAAAGTATGATGGGATATATAAGCACAGAGTTACGTCAAAAGGATATCTCTAAAAACAGACAACAGTAAAAGTAATATTAATAAAGACAAATAAAAGAATAATATAACACGTAATTAAGATGATAAACAACGTCAGTACGCAAAATCTATACTTCAAGACCATCGTGTATTATTTGTGAAGTTGATACGGAATATTTATCAACAAGTTCTGGGTACCTTCCGATGAACTTTTTTAGAAAAAGAACGAGACGTTCTTTGACATACCCCTGGTTCATCAACTTTCTGCTCAGACATTGGTGACGTTTTACAAAGTCTGAGTAGGAGCTGCAAGCTCTTGAATACCGAATAAGTTGGGAAATGTATATTCCATATGCAGGTGAAGTTGGTATGTTGCTACTAAGGTGAGGGAAATTGATAATTTCAAAATCAAAATCGTCTCGTTTGTCATAGATTCTGGTACTAAGATGACTGTGTATGTCAAATTCGAGGTATAAGTCTAAAAATGAGGCGGATGAAGCCGTGTCTGTTGTCTCTTTAATTTCTAGTTCTGGTGGATATATTAATGGAACCCAATCAGAAAAGTTTGGATTGTTAATGGAAAGAACATCATCAATATATCTGAAAGTGAAATTAAATAACCTGGCTTCTGGTAAATAAAAGCTTTGAGAACAAAGATTTGACAACACTTAGTTTTATTTCTATTCGATGTTTATAACATAAGCCAATAAAATTTTAGCCTTCAAATTTTTCAAGGTGAGCAATAATCCGATGAAGCACCATCAGTCAGATTGTGTGTATAATAAGGAGACTGTGGCATAAATATACTCACCATCACAGCTCAGATCTTTACATCTATGGCAATCTAAACACTCTACAGAAATGAATTAAATAATGAATGAAAACACTTCAAATTTCAAGTTATTAAAATCGTGACATAAATCTTAAGTGAATTTATTTTCCTCGTTTATAGCGGTCAGAATCAATTTAATATTTTGATATGAGCGTCACTGATGAGTCTTATGTAGACGAAACGCGCGTCTGGCGTACTAAATTATAATCCTGGTACCTTTGATAACTATTAAGTGATGAACTTAAAAAAATCAATTGATGAACTGACAGAATCAATTGTCTTAGACTGATTATATTAATTCATAGACGCACCAGAATCTGTTCTAGATAAGAACTTCCATCAACGGTTCTTGATTTGAACCGCGTCCGTCAGGAACTGTTCTAACTATTTATATGTTCTAGATCAGTTGCATTCCGATTTTAAGAGGAGGTTGAGCTGGTTCAAGCTGTATCTCATATATACCTTATAAACCGCTCATCATTGAAATGTAAAAGCAATATATTTAGTTTTTTTTCTAGCAATTTACTTTATAAGACAGTTGTTTTTCTCTTTTGAATTATTTCCAGTTTGATTCGAATCTTTGTTACATGTAATAGGTATAAGATTGGTTTAAGGGCCGGCTGAAGGACGCCTCCGGGTGCGGGAATTTCTCGCTACATTGAAGACCTGTTGGTGACCTTCTGCTGTTGTTTTTTTATTTGGTCGGGTTGTTGTCTCTTTGACACATTCCCCATTTCCATTCTCAACTTTATTGGTTGTTTTTGTGGATCCCGACAAGAAATTTATTTTTGAAATTTGCATCTGTGGATTTTTATGAAACTGTTACATGCATTTTTTTAATTTGTATACCGTACTCTAAATATAATATATGATCTTGGTCCATTGTTGAAGGCCATGCAATGACTTGTTATTATCTACATCCTTGGCAAAGGAATGTTTTTTTAATTGACCAATCATATCACATCTTCTAATTGACCAATCATATCACATCTTCTAATTGACCAATCATATCACATCTTCAAATTGACCAATCATATCACATCTTTTAATTAACCAATCATATCACATCTTTTAATTGACCAATCATATCACATCTTCCAATGTCTATGTTATGTACATACCTAAATGTTGTTCATGCTTACAGATACACCCGTAGCATTTTTGCCAACGCCGTTCTCCCTCTTTACAGCTGTTATCAAATATAAACCTTTTGATCCCTTAGAAATAAAATTAACGACTTAATCATGTTTTCAATCATACATATTCTGCATTCGTATCAACTCGGCCGATTCCGTACCCTCATCTCACGATAAAAGGGAAGTAACGGATTCTACCGAGGACTGCCGAATGATATTCTGTTAAGAGGAACACGACTTGTTCTTATATTTGGTCCGAGGACACAGTTATTCATAGGGCATTTCTTTAAAACAAAAACAAAATTAAAAAAAATCCTCCTGCACTTTCTTGATATTATTTTTACAGTGTTGTATTACTTTTGGAACCAATGAGAACAAACTAAAAGAAAATATCAGATCTAACTCTTTATATTGAAAATGTTATCTTATAGGGGTCTCAAAATCTTTTGACAGCTTCCGAAGTTCTAACCTTTTAAACCTTTTTCAACTGGACCAAATCACTACTTTACTTTAAAAGAGGGACGAAAGATACCAAAGGGACAGTCAAACTCATAAATCTAAAACAAACTGACAACTTTAAAATTCGTGACCTATTTTGATTTTCAGTGTAATTTTATTCCCCCCTCCCCTCACTTGCTATTTAATGCATAAATCATGGATAAATAAATTTGGAAGTTACACACTGCAACACACTGTCAACACTAGGACAAAGAACGTTACTGTGGTCTTGGACCATCTACATCATGCAAATACAACATTAATAGTTTATATATTATTGATTATGGTTTAAAATTTATAAAAGTTTTCAAACTTACCTACGGTTTCGTGTACAAAACATAAAACAGCCAACACAAATAGAGTATTTTTCATCTAAAGAGAAAAGGTAAATAGTTTCAGAGTTTTTCCCCTTCAAATTGAGATTTGTTATTCACGGTTACTTATTCTATATGTATGTATATGATTCACATTGAAAATATTTGGGAGCAATTCTTGTCCACATGTTTAGTATCCCTGTAAATAGCAGGGCTGAAATGAATAAAACCATTCAAGATATCCAATCGTATATGCTAGTTTATCGTAGAGCATGTAGAATAAACAGCTGCGTCACGAGTGCATGATATGCCCGTCGTTTTGTGTGACTGTGAAGTGTTATGCAATAATCATAAAAAGTTTCTGAGTAACGGCGCGACATGTGACCCCCCTTTTTTTCTTAAAAAAATTACTCTAAAAAAAAATTTGAATCATCACCAAAAATTATACAGATCTTTAGAAAAATATAAGTAAGAAGTGTGTAAAGTTTTTATAAATAATCATAACTTGTTTTTGAGATACGGCGCTGTTTTAGTTACAAAGTCCCGTAACTCAAAACGTTTTAATCTGATTTTTGCCAAAAAGTATACAGATCGTAAAAGACATTTATGTTAAATTTCGTGAAAATTTGATAAGTTGTTCTCAAGATACGGTGCGGCATGTTTACGCCGGACAGACACGCGAACAATTGTCCGTAACGATCTGAAAAAAAACAAGTTATCCCCCTAGCACTTGTTAAGCAGAAATTAAATAAACAGTCTTATGTGTTTTAAACAGTTCGCAGTACTTCATGCTTGTATTGCAGTTATTCTATACTACATGTATCAGAAACAAAAGATTTTTTGCTAAATCCCTGTAATATTTACAAGTTTTATTACAACAGGTTAACGTTAAGAAAACAAAAGTTATGGTATTTCACATGAGGTAAACAAAACATAAGTGATCACAACCTGCAATATTCATGCATGTTTATAGATATTTTTCTTAAATAATCATGTAGATATATCTTGCTACTTTATCAGCTGTGTTATATTAGCAAATATTGGCATTGACTGATTTATCATGCATAATTTGTTGTGGACTTAAGCGATGTTGTGGACTTTAGAGGAATTGTGGACTTTAATGGTGTCACAATGCTATTACACATAACACTTATATCGAACCAAAAAAAATGTTGTACATTTATTGGTAAACATCAACACATATAGATACCAAGTTTAACAAGTCATTCAAAACTTAGCTTTTTTTTCAATGAAAAAAAAAATATATTTACGTGAAGAGAGTTTCTGAGGAAAATAATATGATTTAATTGATCTTAAAACTGTTGACTTACCATAATGCCGTAATATGGATTTTAATATTTAACTACGCTTAACAGTAATTTCGTGTCGTAGTTCTATCTATGTATATAATGAATATCACATATATAGTTCCTCATTATATATGTACCTACAAGAATGTCCTTCAACGTGACTTTGAAGGTTAGATAAGTCTTAAGGTTTGTCACGTTCGGTAAATTAAGTTTAATTGTGGTCATCTATTTGGTACCGACACATCTTAAGTACATGTGTATTTCCTGCTTTCTTTTTATACATGCTACATGTAAATACTAATGAAGTAGCTATGGTTAAAACTGAAGAGTAACTGAATTTGCTTAGCAATGATATATTACATGGAAAGCTTATCATTTTTCAGTTTTTTATCAAGTTAGATGAGCTAAGTTACATGTATGTAATTCATAGCCATGGACTGATAAAAAAAATAAAATCGCAGCATAATTCTAAAGAATTGAACTATCTAAATCAAAGCACTGTTAGCGTTGTTGGTAGTTAATCGAAAACCAAGGCAAAAGTAATAAGGGAAATTGTGGTTCGATTAAAACAGCTTATAAAAAATCTTAATAGATATAGGAAGATGTGGTGTGAGTGCCAATGAGACAACTCTCCATACAAATAACAATTTAAAAAGTAAACCATTATAGGTTAAAGTACGGCCTTCAACACGGAGCCTTAGCTCACACCGAACAACAAGCTATAAAGGGCCCCAAAATTACTAGTGTAAAACCATTCAAACGGGAAAACCAACGGTCTAATCTATATTAACAAAACGAGAAACGAGAAACACGTATATATTACATAAACAAACGACAACTACTGTACATCAGATTCCTGACTTAGGACAGGTGCAAACATTTGCAGCGGGATTAAACGTTTTAATGGATCCAAACCTTCTCCCTTTTTCTGAAACAATAGCATAACATCACAACAAAGAAAAACATACGATAAAATATCAATTGGCAGACTTAACTCAATCAAAAAACGTATGATTAAACAATGAACGAATAAATTTGATCTGAAGTACACTTTACTGTTTTAAGCTATCCTACATACCTTTTTTCACTACAATACAAGTGCCATTTGTTTTCAGAAGTCTATTACCGGAGTTTACTTTAAAATGTGTTACATTTTTCTATGATTCAATGTCTAAGAAGACGCAAGCCCACGATAAGACTACTGGGACCACTTTCACAGAATAGTTTAGGAGAACTTTGAAACGAGTGAGTGGTCAACAATAATGTTTATCCAATTTTTGAAACAATGCATGCATATATCATAAACTTAGTCCTCTGTGCACGAATTTATCATTTATTACGCAAATATATCGTTTAATCGTCAATTTGTTTTCACTCTGTATGTTATGATTTAACAAATATGGCTGCTCATTAAACATGTTAAATGCCGTGTTTTGAAGCCGAAGTTTACCGATTGCCACCTTATAGTAATCAAATTACAAAACGCATGGGTATTGAGCACGTGTTTAACATGTACATTCAGATAATTATTTTAATAACAGATCCATGGCTATTGCGATCACCGGATTTTTACGAGGAGGGTTACGCTCAGGTCACTATGCATACAGAAATTATGTCGAAGGAAGCAATTAAAAATAATTACATTTCTTATAAATGTGAACAAATTAAAGAATTTTCATAAAATAAAGTATATTTACATAAGTTGCATAATGAAAAAACGATCTATTTAGTTATAAAAAAACATATGCATATTTTTTTTGATTTGAGGTTTCTTATGACTTTCAATATGTATTAAGATATTGAACTGGGCCATTTATTTTTTCTTGTTAAATATTATTACGTTTGTCATTTCGGGGCCTTTTTTAGCTGACTTTTCAGTATGGAGTTTTCTCATTGTTGGGGACCGTACGGTGACGTGTATTTGATATTTTATGTGTTATTTAGTCTTTTTTGAAGAGTTGTTTCATTGGCAATCATACCATATCTTCATTTTATATTAGTTTGCTCAACGTAATTTGATTTGACTGGGCCAGTCATATAATAAAATAGTATTACATAAAAGGGTATAAATGGAAATAAACAATCGTTGCTTCCATAGTTTTTATCCGCTTCGATGATCTAGATAGTTTCAGCTGTTTACAATTTAAAAGCCATTGTACCAGCAGAAAATAATTTATTTTCTCAATGTCGGGTTTTTCCATAGATTGTATAAACGCTGGCGGGGTTTACTTTACTTAGTCTTCTCCAACCTGTTTAATCTTCTCATAAAGAATTAAAATGACATCTTATTGATTTGTTTAAAATTAGAATGAGGTAAACCAACTGACCTCAATATAAGATTTTAATTTAATAATAATAATAATAATTTATTTTATTAAAGTATCACATACTTGTCTACACATTTGTTTACAGATTATATTATACAGTGAAACCTGTTCAAATCAAACCTCTTCGGGACTTAAGATTTTGTTCGGTTTTGGCTGATGTTCGGTTATATCAGGTTCAGAACCCACATAATGTGAGATGGTGGTGCGTAAGAACATGTTTGGTTTATACAGGATTTTGGTTAATACAGGATTCGGTTTAGTCAGGTTTCACTGTATACATTCGACAATAATAAAATAAGACAAATACCCAGCCTAGATATATTTATGATAAACTATTATATATCTAATACGTTTATCAAGCAGGCAATGTATCAATTATAATACTTCATACCAAAATGTCTGAAGTCTAATTCATTTTTTAGACCATTTTTCTTTGTCCCTTATTCTTTATTTTTTATATTTTAACACCTCGTCATTTAATATACTTTTTAATTTGGGCTTTATTCTGCACCTTTGTCTATAAATTTCCATTCTATGGACCCCGTCCAGACCCTTATGCAGGCATTGGTCTTACATCTCTCAAAGTGTTTCGCAGCTTAACAAATTTTCCAAAGGAGTAGGTTCAGTAAGACCACTTTTTGGCCCCAAAATATAGCAGTTTTAGAATATTGTGAAAATGTAATCTTTAAGCTAAATTTTGGGAAGTAAAATGCTTTTGCTACTTAAATATGAGCTGTTTTTGACAAAACAATGCACAAATATCGCGTTCTAGCATCATTAAGTCAAGCTAAATTACTGAAATCTTCAAAATTTTAGCATTTTGGTTAATTTTTAGACGATTTCCGTCTAAAATGGAAGTGGCCGCATTCGTGTTCATTCATAATATTAAAAAGTAAGTTGTATTTGATGGAAATACAAAACATATATAAAGGTTGAGGATGAACACGGATGCGGCCACTTTCATTTTTGACAAAAACCATCTGAAAAGTTACATTTTTTGGCATATTTGATAAAGTTTTCATATTTAAGATTGAATCAGAGCGTTTTGATGACTAAATCAGTTAAAACCTTTTACATTAACTAATCGAATCAATTAAAATAGACAATCTAGTGTTTAAAAAGTTTCCAAAAACTTTCGTTAGATGAACCTGAAATTTGAGGCCAAAATCGGCTCTTACCGGACCTACTCCTTTTGAAAGCAGAGAAAAAAGTAGGTTTATAAGTTATTATTTCAGTCACAGACCATAGACATTTGTCTCAGAATTTGCAATTAAGCCTCAATTTTCAGTATCCATATTGCCATCTTTTAAAGTCATGTTGACGAAACGGATTTTAAGTCTTTCAGTTATGACCCGTCCTTATTCATGTTATTACAACGGTCACCATGAATGTTGGATAATACTGTTGAGAGCAGACGTGAAATTTTATAGAGATAATTCTTCAACATCTTTGACATTGCTTTGTCAAATT
Organism: Mytilus edulis; assembly: GCF_963676685.1. NCBI lineage: Eukaryota > Metazoa > Mollusca > Bivalvia > Mytilida > Mytilidae > Mytilus > Mytilus edulis. Next base: position 21,117,863 of record NC_092357.1, read on the forward strand.
TGTTACAGGAATCCAAGTATGTCCTATTAAGCGGTTTTCTGTTCGTTGCCATGACATCTGTGGGAGACATTGTCCCTTATTTTGTATATAAGTGATTTAATATATATTTAGATTTTTTTAATACTTTAATGACAGGCTAATCGAGTGAGTGTGTGTTCGTATGTTTTATTGCATTGTATTTATTGTTTTGGGGAGGTTAACTTTTTGGTAGTTAAAACCACAATGACCAGGCTAGGAAACTGGGAAGGCAAAAGCTCACATTAAATCTGTACTGATACAGTGTGATAAATGTCCTCCTTAACACAATGACCCGTGATAATGCTTTTATTATAGAAAGAAGATAACACACATAACATAACACACATAACATAACACACATACATGAGACATATTCTATTTGCATTGGTATCGGATTCAGATTCGACCCGGAACTTTTTTATTGGCAATATCATTAATTATTTGGATAACAGAAGGGCCTAGACTGGTGTAATTCAACAACATTGTAATATATGTTAAATGTAAAGTTATATTTTTGTATTCAACATGTTTACGTCATGACGGCTAACAAATTGAACCTCTTCATTTTATCATAATTATAGTTATTATATAGTTATAATAGTTTGTATCCGCAGAAAAGGGGAAAAGTTTCAGTTCTATTCAAAAGCATGTTTCGTTTTCCGATACGAGCAAAGTTCTTCTTAAAGACCGTCCTTTCATAATAGAAAAAAAATATAGGATATCCGTTCATGACACAAAATCATATGTACAGCAAAATAAAGGAACACAAAAACGACTTTACACAATAGATAGTAAATAAACTCTCAATGCCATTTTACTTTGTCATGAAAGCTGCGATTACATATCTTTCCAATCTGGTTAGCTGGGATAAACCATGTCTTTTAAACAACACTTTAATAACAAGAAACAAAAAGAATGCATTTTTTCATGCAGACTATCAGAGCTGGCATGAAATGTATATTGTATATACATGTGTAAAAATACATATGTGAAATACAAGTATATTCCAAGAAATATGTCAACTATAAAGCAAAAAAGGTCCTAATCTCTATAAATGTATGTATTTATCCGACACCTCGTCGCCCATGAAAAACTTTAAAAAAAAAAGGTTCATGTTAAACCGTGTACAACTACAGATAATAAACCGCCAACAAATACCGTCCTTAAAAACGGTTCTGTAGGTATTCACCACTTCATCTTTATCATATATATTTATTATTTAGTCATTTTATAAAATTTACGGTTTTCAAACGTGTGAGTTATACTAAATGATAAGGATTTTTTTATACAGACAGAAACCCCTAGCTGTATTAGGTACAACTTTTTGAAACTTTCGGTCCTCAGTGCTTTTCAACTTTGTACTTGTTTTGGCTTTCGAACTTTTTTCATCTGAGCGTCGCTGGTTAGTTTTGTGTGGACGAAACGCACGTCTGACGTGTTAAATGTTAAACCTGGTACCTTTTATTAACTATTATTAGTGTGTTTCTCTGTCCTATATATTCTCCCATTTATTTGCATTGTAGTCCTTTCATTTAAAGTTGTCATTTTAATGTTATATTTGACAGTGCCATAGAAGAAATTTTGCATGCCACAAAACCAGGTTTAACCCAACATTTAAGAAAAAAAATAATTTGTTTTGTACCAAGTTAGGAAAATGGCCATTGTCATAATATGAGGAAGGCGCTACCTTTAATGCCAGCTTTATACTAAGACAATGTCCTATCATCTATTGATTGATTGTTCGTTGTTTAACGTCCAGTGGAAAACATTTCATGCATGTTCAGAACGAATGTCCTAGGTTACATTAACGTATTGTTTAGGTCTAAAATAAAATTACAAGTTCAGATGGATAATATTAAGGGAACGAAAACATTGAACTTGAAAAGGCATGAAAGGTTATGGTATTTTTCCTGAAAAAAATTATTCTTATGCTCAAATTGATGAATAAAAAACATGTTCAAGCATAGGACAAACGAAATATTTGGAATCCAGATCTTCACCAAAAAAGATTTTATTTTTCAGATATTACAAAATAAATTTAACTTTTATTTAATGAATGGCTATCATTTATTTTGAATTTATTGAACCATAAAACTAATTTTTGACTCTTCACATTGAATAATCCGCGAAGCGAATTATGTAAAATGTGAAGAGTCAAAAATTAGTTTTATGGTTCAATAAAATGAAAATAAATCATTGACATTCATTATAAATAAATTTCCATCAAAAATAAGGCTCAAAGAACTTTTTATATTATTTATCTTGATAATAACAACGTACATACATGTTGTCGTATGAATACACAACGTCCGAGTGAGCGTGTCGCCATCAAAATTGACAACATTGAAAATAAAACTAATAATTTAAACCAATCAGAAGACAGTAAATACACAAAATATATTTATATATCTAAAAACATAAAAACTTCCCATGTCAGTCTGTACACAGTAGTTTTTAAGGTGATTATAAGGCCGTAATTGCCAATTTGTTACAATAAACCTTAATAATAGTGTTATATTTTGACTAAATAATTTTAATTGATAGCACTGAAGGGCTTTGTTAAAAAACAATCTGACTCGAATAAAAACATTTGTTTTTTCTGATCCTCTTCAGTTTGTGAGTTCTACATCAATTTCATGTACTATTTCAGAGTCAGTTTTATGTCATTTCTTGCATATATTTTTTCTGTTATAATATATGTACATGATGTAGCTTACTTTTCAAGTTTTTATATGACAGCAAAATAAAATTGAGAATGGAAATGTGAAATACAAGCATGTCAAAAATTTGCTTTTGAATACTGCTTAATCATGTCATAGTTGTTTTCAAGAAGACACATTTGGTTTCCAGACAATAACTTGAGTATAAGTGAATGGATCTCTATGAAATTTTACTAGGAGGTCAATACACTAAAGAAAGATTATAATTGATTTTGAGGTTATGGTACAACATTATTGGGGGTGTTTTTTCTTCAAAAAATTACCTTATTTACATTGATTATACGCTATTCGTAAATATAGATGCAACAAATTCTGATTTGGCAGGAGATGCACACAAAATAGGATGTTTTAATTATTTTATCTGTATTATAAATTGGTTTATTTTTGCTATGATATGTACTTCTTGATAATCATGATAATGTTGATGTGAGTATCATGATAAAGAAAATATAGCTGGTAAGTATATACAATGTACTCACAAATGACGTGCACCAGTGTGAGGACAGAGGATCTTCTTTCCCTTTAATTCCAAAAATTGCACATGATTTTGTTTTCTCACAGAAACACATGAGTTAGTTGGAAAATAAAACACTTGTCATTGTTTGAAATTTTCAGTAGTTAAAATTTAGTTTAGCTTGTTTGAATGTTTCACTGATTGTGTGAAAACTTGAACAGAAAATGTACAAAACATTTAATAAAATTGCATTATCTGCAGAATTATTGATAACTTTCCTCACAATATATTCACAAGGACATAGAACTAACATATTGTCCATGCTATTCTGATCTGAGTTTTTATTTATACATACATACTGGCATGGCTGGTGCTGTTTCAAGTTGTCTTCATTTTCAGTTTCTTGAGAAGTATTTGTTTAACCTGTTCAGTCACTACAAAGTGTTACAATTCTTATTTAGACGCAACACATAAATAGTGACCAAAAAGGTACTGTTTTCACATGAGAGAAGCTAGAAAAAAATTAAATGTACACATTTTCAATATTTTTGTTGGACTTACTATCATATGAAATTAAGGAGATATGTAGTTAGAGACTTTTGCTGAATAGAAATATGTGGGTTCACCTGATTCCTGTTTTCAAATTAGTCCATATTGAAGTTTAAAGGATCCAAAATTAAAATACGTTTGATTTAACTGACATAAAAAATTGGTGTTTTTTATATGCTAAATATACATCTTTGGTCGTATCAGGCTGTGCTTGTCAAGCATTTTATTACCTTTTGCTTTGTAATTTTTTTTTAATAAATTTGTAGTTCTGTTGTGAAGTTGCTTAAACATGAGAATACCCAAGTTGCACCTAAATTGTCATTTTTTTACCAACTTTTTTATTGAACCAGGCAAAAGTTTATTCTTTGCTTATTTTGTAGACTATCCTTGTTTACAATATAGTTACATCAATTTAATTTTGAGTCCATGTAGAGTCATTGAAAAGTGGGTTTGAAATCACATCCAAACAATCCATGATACTGTAATGAGGTCAGTACTCAAATTCCATACATCATTACATGTATGGATAATTTCAAATCCTTAAAACTGGGATATAAACAGAGATTTTGATCTATTTCTTCGAATATTTGGAACAATTTGACATTATTCTATGCTTTAACTATTATTTTTTTAAGAAAGGAATGCTGGAATGCTGGTAACAAATTTGGTTTATTTGCTCATTTTAAAAAGGTGATAAGGTAATTTCACATGAATCATGATGAAAGAAAAATTGTAAGATTTTGCAGGTTTTTTTTGGCTAAAAAGGTGCAATTTGGTTATTGTGTACAATTTTGGTACTGTGATGTTATAATATTTATAACCATTTATAATATTTATAACCATTTTAATATGGGTATTGCTAAAAAGGTTGAAATGTGAACCTGATAGTGATATAGTGATAAGTACTTGGTAGAGTGAAAATGTTTTGATCTGACAGGTTTAAACATATGCAGGTGACTGCTGCAGCTTGAATTTTAGACTACCAAGTAACATGCCCTGTGTATATATACCTATCAAAGTCATGGTATTCTCATGGGTTATCATAACAACTCCATCTTCCAATAAAATTCAATTTGGACAATATAGGAGCATACAATATATACAGTAGTGAGTTCTAAATGTACTACTCAGACTCAAGTCTGATTGAGCTTATAGAGAGAAAACAAAACAGTTTCAATCTCCTGGGACTGTATATAACTAAGGTGTGACATAATAAATGAAAAGATGTGTTGAGAGTTTGCCAAAGGAAGTACAGAATTAGAAGATTGTGAATTATTTTAATAGTTTTTATGTTTTAAACTTTTGTTAAGTTTTGAATTAGCCTGTGACCTACCATAGGATCCAGAGGGGGGATGGTCTTTTTCTTGGGAAAAAATTGTTGATAATAGCCTTAGGGAATCACTGAAGCATGCCTAGAGTGACCCGTCTTTTGTTCCTGCCTGATAATGACCACAATCAACGAGCTGATTATTATGCCGTGGTTTATTTGCACACACAGACCCATCCCCCCCCAAAAAAAACAGGGGGCCCTCCTTATGGAAAATGCAGGATTCGTCATTGACTATACATAAATAACCGTGATCACATTCAACAGTATAATTATCAGTGTTTCTTGATGTAAGGAATAATGTGGCAGATGAACATAAGTAGTCATGGTCAACCAGTGCACTGGAGTTTACCCGCATGCCGCATTTTATGTAAAAAAATCTGAATGTATGCCTGCAGAGATTTTTTCTGTGTTCCCATGGCTGGACGGAACTTTTACGCTAAATATGTTATCGAAATGTATGATTTTGTGACTTTTAAATGAAGTACCTGTGCTTATATAGGTAATTTGTTTTGACCTCACAGATCATGGAATGTTGAAGCAGACGAAACATGGCGTCAGATGTTGTTGTCCTAACTTCGTTAATTTCCGTGGTGCAATAAAATTTAAATAAGCTACACAAGTTACCAAGCATTCTGAATTCTTGTTTTATCAAACAAATAAAAAATCATGTCGTATTTAAAATCGAAATTATTCCGATCTGTCCCGTTTTTTCAAGATCGCGTTGAAACGTTAAATTCGGCCGCCATTAAAAAAAATTATCGTACGAGATTTTACGAGAGATGGGTCGTGTAGAGAGAGTTATCGTTCTTTATTCCAAATCATAAGTGCCAGCTAAAGCTGGCATATTCTAGTTCGTTTCTGTGTATGTTACATTTAAATGTTGTGTTTCTGTATGTGTCGTTATTCTCCACTTATATTTGATGCGCTCTCCTAAGTCTTAATTTGTAACCCGAAATTGTTTTTATCTCAATCGATTTATGAATTTCAAACAGCGGTATACTACTTTTGCCTTTATTTAGACAACATTTTATTGCGATTCTACGAAACGCGAAAAAAAAATATAGCATTATATTACTGAACATTAATGGTGCAAACCGTTTTGATAACGTTGGATATGCAGTTTTACCAAAGCACAATAATGCCACCATGTATATGTAATAAGTTAGCATTGATAATCTGATGTGCATAGCGTCGTATAATTATGCTCAAATAAACTATGTATCTAATATTTTCATTTGTTATAACCTGCTTATTTGTTGTACTGTAACACCGCTGTCTAAGGATAAGGGGAGGGTTGGGCGCCTGATAACATGTTTAACCCCGCCATATTCTGGGTGTTCCTGTCTTAAGACAGGAACCTGTTATTTGGTTATTAGCGTTAGTTGCTGTATACCATATTTGTTCTTTGTTACTCATTGATACGTTGGTTTTCTCGTTTGAATTGTTTTACATTAATTTTGTAGTTTCGGAACCTTTTGTAGCTGACTATGCGGTATGGGTTTTACTCTTTTGTTTAAGGCTGTACGGGGATCTATATGTTGTTATATTCTGTTTCGTTTGTCTGTCTTAGAGAGTTATCTTTATGATGATGTTGAATTTACAAGTATATAAAATATTCGATTGATTTAAAACACCGTTGTTTATGTTTAATTTTAAACTTTCGCGTCATTCTTTAATAGTTGTAAAACTTCAACGATGGGATGGAAGACGACAAGTACGTTAAAATGTATTTATGTAATAATAAATAATCAGGAATGCGCATGCAAGATCTTTTCTTTAGTATTACAGTTGATATATACAAGGTATTTGTTTAACTAACTTTAAATAACAAATATGTACATTTAATCCACAGCCAAAAGGTGAATTTAAAGTCCCACTTAGTCAAATACACTCGTTATTTGCTATTGTATAGTCTCCACTGCGTTAGTGTCTTTCACACAAAATACAAGTATTTAAAAATCAATATTGTATGTTTTTAATATCCTGGTTTGTAGCTAGGTGTAATATCAACAAATAATAGTTTGAAAAAATGACTTAAAGGTTCTGAAGGTAAATATTAACACGTTTAGTTATTGTTTTTAAAAAATACCTGCAGCTTGTACTTGTATATTGCACAAAAACATAGGTTTTTTGTTACAATTGCTTCAGTCTTTCATTAGCATAAGCTAGTATATTATAGTGTATAGTATTTCGTTGTTGAATGCATTGTTTTGATTGTTTCTATGTAATAAAACCAATGCTTACTTACCGTCAGATGATCTGTAAATAGAAAGCTCGGGGATGTGCAATGCAAACATATTATTTTACGTTAGTTAAAGACGTAAAAAAAATCCCAAGGGACAATACACATGATAAAAATACTTATTCAGAACGAAAAAGGACGGGGAGAAAATAAACGAAAAACAACGATACACTACGCAGAAAAAGTTTTGAAGAACACATTCCAATCAAATCTCCGAGGGAGAACTTATGTCATTGTGCCAAAGAAAAGTTGACAGTACCTAATCAACTTATGTTCTAATATTAATAGAGAAAACAACACAAGCGACATAAGTATCTACTTTATACGTTAAATGTTACTTAACAATGGTATTTGTACGTATGAAGCGTAAACTTCATGTTATTTATACCTTCCAAGCGTCATTTCAACATACATTATACATATGAAAGTGAAAATTAATAATTTGGATTGTCTTTCTTTTCCCAAAATCATGTTTAGACCGTTAAACAGGTGAAAACGTACATTTATTAAGCATTGACTTTGCATACGTAAGTCCGTGATTGTTTTTACAGATTCATATTTTTTTTGACAGTAAGCTAAAAGATACGATTTTTATAGAAAAAATGAAATATATCAGTATCTTTTAATTTAAGGTGTCATATTTGATACATTTTTTTCCAAATTGATTTGTTAAAGTTTTCGGTGAAGACGACATTTGTATCTTTACAGTTGTTATGTTAATGCGCAATGTTATTTATCAACCGATGGACACTTATTTAGATTACTAGAAGATCTTTGTAGAGTCCCTAGTCATCAATTCAATTTTTTTAAATGCGTTGCAGCGCATACTACAGGAAATCGAACAAACTTTGAACTTTATGCAAGGATATAAATCAAGATATTAAAATTATAAGGAGTCAAAACAGATAAAAGGAAATGTAGCTGATGACTTCAATTTTATTTTTTTCCTCTTTGAAAGTTTATTCTCTTTCATGCAGAAAGAGCAAGAGTCATTACAACATATGTAAAGTAAATTTGAGGAAATTTCAGTCATACACTGGTACACACGATTTCATACTACATTCATTTATTTTATAGTCTGAGTAAAGCCGTTTTTAATTAATATTCTATAGTCCGTCTTTTCTGTTTGTAATATTAATATACTGCTGGTACAGTGCTGTATCAGGTTAAGGGTTAAGGTTGGTCCCTGTTAAAACGTTCAAATCCGCTGCATATATTCCTAAGTCAGGAATTTAATTCAGGAACAGTGCTTGTCGTTTGTTGGTATGTTTGATAAATGTTTCTCGTTTTGGCAAATAGATTAGAGCGTCGGTTTTCCTGTTTGAATTGTGATACAAAATATTAATGGTCATTTTGGGGCCCTTTATAGCTTGCTCTTATGCTCATTGTATTCTGCTGTTGCTTGGGATAGTTATGATGTTGCTGTTAATTTGCTGCTTTAAATAATCAAATAAAAGAAATCACATTCAAACTCATTGCATGATTTTTTTTTCTTTATTTATATGTTTATGAATTTAAAGAAAAATCCCCTCTGTTCGTTCTTTCCTCAAGCAACAGCAGCAGCATAACTACTTAGGAAGTGAAATGAGTACGACAAAAGTTGCAGGAGCATTGAAAAAAGTTTATTATGGAGAGTTGTCTCATTGGCACTCACACCACATCTTCCTATATCTATTAAAAAAATCTTAATATGAGTATTTTAAGCAGCAGCAACAACAACTCTCTATCCTCGACTAGCGGCAGCAGCAAAACACACACAAGAAGGTAGTGAGCACAAGAGCTGTAGAGGAAGTAAAAGCATTACATGGAAACACCTTGTATCTGTATATGACTCAACATGAAGCAACATCAGCAGCGGCAATACTTTAAAGTGTGAAATGAGCACTACTACACTAGGCCGATATTTAATTACACAACTTGAAAACGTCACAGAAAGCACCCAAATTAGAATTTTAACGTATCAATATAAATAAAAAGATGTGGTGTGAGTGCCAATGAGACCATTTAACATCATAGTCAAGTCCATATATGAATTTGAGAACGCTGACCTTACAGAAAGCACCCCAACCCGTAAAGCCCTGTCTCGTAGTTGCAACGTTATAACGTCCAACATTGATCGATTCTGTTCCGGAACTATTTTAACTTACTCCATCTTCTAGTAAAGAGTTGGCCTGAGCTGGAACTTGCAGTGATTTTGCATTGTAACCCAAGATAAAAAAAAAACAAAAAAACACCTAGAACTATTTCTATACAAATCTACCCATCCGAGAAGTTTAGAACCAAAAAGGCGGAAAGATGTTGAGACTCCCAATCGGCACTCCAGGGACGATAAAAAAAGACTAACATCGACTGTATAACGTAATCCAACATTGAAGTTTAAATATATCTTCTCACAGATAAGATGAAGTCTGTTTTCCTACAGATTCAATTTAGTTTCGCGAAATGTTGCAAAATTCTGAAGCGCAAATTCAATAGATATAGGAAGATGTGGTGTGAGTGCCAATGAGACAACTCTCCATCCAAATAACAATTTAAAAAGTAAACCATTATAGGTTAAAGTACGGCCTTCAACACGGAGCCTTGGCTCACACCGAATGCATGATTTATCGAAAAACCTTTTGAAATTAAATGATGATGTTAGTACTCTTATCATGGTAGACCAGTTGCCGCATCACAATGTAAGTGGTATATTCACATCACCTAATGTCATGCATCTGATATTTCAGGAAGCTACCATTTGATTTTAGGAAGGGGGGGGGGGGGCTACGATAAAAAAATTGTGTCCTGCATTTTTTTTAAGTTGTAATTTCTGTCCTGCGTCCTGCATTTTTATTTTATTTGGTCCTGTTTTTTTTTGCCCAGTTGCTCATCCGGCCTTTTTTTCAAACGAAACTCATGTCCTGTATTTTTTAAATCAAAATTTCTGTCCTGCCTTGTTTTTTAAATTTCATCTAACCGGAACTTGTACAACCTTATCTAAAAAAAAATCTAATGATGAAACAAATGTTTTAAGCTCTTTGATGAAACAAATGTGTAATGCTCTTTGATAAAACAAATGTTTTAATCTCATAGGTTAAATCCGTTTACATGGTGTCAATAAGGGGGTATAAAAGCGTCAAAAGGGTGATATGAATAAAACAAAAAGTCATTTATATCACAGAAAACTATTTCTTTTAGGAAATTGTTGTTTAAAAACAAATTACATTTTTGCTTCGTATCACTAATTTCCAATTAATTCTTATCTGTCAAGTTCGTAATCCAGTCGTATCTTTATTAGTTACGACAACAATTACATGAACCGTAAATGAATTGTAGTCTAGGCATTTTATCTGCAATATAGTAATATGCATTTTCTACACAAAATGTAAAGCTCTGGATCGACTCAGTTTTGAAGAGACCAATAACTGTGATAGACTCATTTTTTAAAGATGAACAATAAATGACTAAAATCCTAATTAATGTACAAAAAAATGAACGAAAAACAAATATGTAACACGGCACCAAACGACTACCACTGAATTACAGGCTCTAGACTTGGGTATAGGCACATATGTAAGTAAAACGGGGTTAAACATGTTAGCGGAGTTCCAATCCTCCCCCTAAACTGGAACAGTGGTGTTATAGTACAATATAAGAACGAAATGTAAAAATAATTTGAAAAAGGCTTATCTGTAGATATTCGGTCCTAGATACCTTTTGGGAACCCGCAAATATATTTGCTTTTCTCTTTATTTTATAGCAACGTTATGTTACATTTTTATATATGACGTTTAAAACCAAGACGCAAATATAGGCTGATTAAGGAGGTTTGCTACACAGTTTTTAGACATTTTGTCAGATTTTCGCAATCCTCTGGTTTTACCCTTCAATGTGCCTCGAATTTTTTTGCCCATTAACCCCCTTTTATTCATATTTTCATAACATATATTTAAATAAGCCATTTTTCAAAATCTTATAAAATCCTTGTTATTTTTCATAGTTGTTTTAAATAGATTGTGGCCAATGTAAAATGAATGAAAAGTCTAGAGAAAAGTGTTTCCCGCCAAATTTTCAACGACTTATATCTCGAAAACATGCAAACGGACCGTCCATTTTTTTTCTGCTTTTATAGTTTTTTTAATTGTATACTATCAATTTATAAAAGTCTTTTAAAAAGCTTGTTATTTTAAAATAGAGTAGCAATCATCCTTAAGTTTAACTTGGGTTAATTAAACTAAATCGATTTGTGTGGGACTTGTGCTTAATTATCTAAAAAACATTTTATTGATTGATATACATGTAGATCGTTACTCATCTAGTGTTGACTGGTTATACAAGTTCCTGACCTGTGAAGTGGAGCTGTAGGAGACTTTATTATATTTGTTTGACTGTCTACCGGGTGGTCTTGTCTGTCTGTCTGTCTGTCTGTCTGTCTGTCTGTCTGTCTGTCTGTCTGTCTGTCTGTCTGGCTGGCTGTCTGTCTGTCTGTCTGGTCATGTCTGTCTGTCTGTCTGATTGGTGGTCTAGTCTGGTTGTCTTGTCTATCTGGTTGTCTAGTATGTCTGTCTGTCTGGTGATATTGTCTATCTGTCAGTTTATCTGGTGTTGTTGTCCGTCTGTCTGTTTATCTGGTGTGTCTGTCTGTCTGGTGGTCTTGTCTGTCTGTCTGTCTGTCTGTCTGTCTGTCTGTGTCTCTTTGGTGGTCTTGTTTGTGTGTCTGTCTGGTGGTGTTTTTTTTATGTCGGTCTGTCTCTCTGATGGTCTTGTCGGTCTGATGGTCTTATCTGTCTGTATATCTGTCTTTCTGGTGGTATTGTCTGGCTGGCAAATGTACATGATTAAATCCAGATTAAGTTCGAATTTGTTTGGGTCTTATGAGTTTGACCGTGTTATTCTTTATATGTTGGATACAATCCACGAGCCTGTGTCCACACTTATTTCATTCGATATTTCATAAACGTGTTTGCAAGAAGTTCTTCCCCCAAAAAAACCTTCGTTACTTATGTGTTCAACCTTACTGTAGATACTTGTTTAAAGAGATGTTTGGTACAATATAACCAGGAGATTGCCACTCAGATGTTCCGTTAATTTTCTTTCTAATTTTGACATCATAGAAGGAACGCACAATCTTTTTATTTGTTTAAAAATTTGGTGCGGAGGGGCATTTTATTTCGTACAGACAATTTGATGAAGTATATATGAAGCATAAAGAATAAAACTTTAAAAAAATCCTTTGTTTAACCAAAAAAGATGAATGGTCGATATCTAACAATATAAACAATCAGATAGCTAACTACAAGGGGGAGTAATGTTGATTTTAAGCAACTATTGGTTACCGTATAACCTTCATTATTGAGCTTAAGTCCAGACCCAGGGCTCAATTTCAGATTGCATTAATTATGTACTGACGACAATAAACAAACAAGAACTATCTTGAAATAAGATATACGACACATGTATAATGATTATGTTGGCGTGAAGTTTTTATCAACCATAAATATTCATCTTTCGATTTTTTTATATAATTTCACACATGGTGATTCTAACTTGACAATAAGGTTTATCTGACGGGGTTAAAAAAAACTTCAAAATACTATTTATGATAACTATACGCCATCATTAAATACTAAAAAAAAAAGCTAAACTGCTTTTTCAAGTTTAAGACGTGCATGCTAGCTTAAAGATCGACTAATTGTGCACTGACGAAATCTCTTTTTTGGAAAGGGAATTAAAACGAGAAAGCAAACATGTGCAAATAAAACACAAATATTATAAGCTGCAATTTAGTCAAGCACTGAGAAGAATATGACCGAGCATAAATTATGGCGGTGGACAAACATGTTTACCGACCCAGAACTCTCTCCTAAGTTTAGAAAACGATGCAACAGCAGTCGGTAAAAATGAGTTTAAAAAGACAGTTGCAACAATTCACAATACATAACTCGTAAGAAATAGTCTAAGCTATGACATAGATTAACGATCTGAGATATTAAAGCCCGGGATGACTACGTATGAAAAAAAGGAAAGACGAAAACATTTCAAAAAAGACAACACCAGACCACAAAGCAGAATTAATGGCATTGGGCTGTATCTGTTTTTTGATCGGTTTGTTTCTATCAAACACGTACAGTATCAACCAACAAAAGATTGTTTAATTGTCCAATGTATTCATGATTCCCTAACTGAAAATAAACGTTTTCCACTAATGTTGTCTTAATTCAAATATCCTAATTAGACTAAGGAAAAATATGAAGATAAAGGCGAAATTATGGCTGAATGCATTCAGGAAAAAGGGAGACAATTCAATCTCAAATATAGTCTTAATTGTGATTTCTTACGTACACTTTATGTATGACGTTAGTAAAGTCAGATATCGAGAATTCTCTATAAATACATATGTTATAGTGATAAAAACATACTTGAATTACCTTCCTTTACCAGAAAATATAGGATAAAGGAATTAACTGCAAAATGCGTTATATACACATTTTGCAATTATTTTATTTATTCAGAAAATGTGACATACGTCAGTGGCGAATACAGTGGGCGAGAGCAGAGGGAATATGTCTCCCTAGTATTGATTGGAAAGAATATAGTTTAAGTCAAAATAACGTATAAAACATTATAAGATCGTTGTTCTTGAAATATAAGTTAACAACCGAGTATAGTAAGCTTTAATACGCACAGAAATGACAGATGACAAATTACAACGAGAAAACTAATGGCTGATTGATGAACAAAACTATAATTGAAAAATAACATGACATACAGCAACAAACCACAACCAGTGAATTGCATGCGTCTGACTTGGGACATGCACACATATAATGTGACCGGGTAATAACTTTGTTGGCGTTACCCTTCTCTCTTCCACACATTCTAAACGCTCTAATAACACACTCATCTTAAATCTGACAGTGGTGTTACAGAACAAAATTCGAACAAACTAAAATTAAAGGAAAACAGTAAAAAAAAAAGAAGATTTTTAAAGTTTGATTGACATGTACTTGATCCTTATCTTTTCAATTGAAAAAAAGTTTGATCTATATAATACTCGAGGTTAGAAATCAGAAAGGAACAAGATGTAAAGGGGTTTGTATCTTTTGCTTTTGTGAAGTCAATTATCACTAACTTACGCGACAATTCTTCAGATACTAAACTAAATGCATAAACTGATGGCCGAATGCATGCTTCACTTAACATTTGAGGAACACAAGCCTATTCCAATTGCGAAGCGTAAGGCTAATTGCTATACACATCCATGAAATCTCCGTTTATAAAATGCGAGTAATGATTGGATGTTTATCTTTTTTGTTTTGCACTAATATTCTTTCAAAACTTTACACTTGTAGCATCTGAAACTTATAACTTGCATATCTATAATAAGTTAACACATATAGAATTCCATAAGCTTAGTCTGTATGCAGCCATTTATTTATGACAATAACATGTCTGTATTTTATTTGAGTCTCACCTCTTATAAACATTTACATAATATTACAATTTCCAATATAAAACAAGAGCCACTCTAAAAAGAGTTATTAGGTACTACTAAAAATGGTATATACATTTACATATATATTTATATACACACACATAAAATATAAAACATAAAACAAATTAGAAGTATGCAAATTTTAAGAATATAATAAACATTTTCTTTTCAGTAAAATTTCATAGCAGATTTTGGCAGTATAAAACTTAACATGTTCATCATTAAATAACAATACAAATTTATCATCATCGGACATACTATTAAAATCATGACATAAAGAATTAGCATGACTAAACAACACAGCACGAAAATCTGCATATAGTGGACATTTCGATATTAAATGTTTGTCATCTTCAATGGTATCATTACAACTAAAACATATTCTTTCATTAATTCATTTTTTCAAAACTGTATGATTGTTTCCTTTCCACAAATATGTTACTAAAGACAAGTAATGGCGGTCCGTATGTTCATCCCCTGAAATAGCAATTGAACTATTTCACCTCTAATATAATAATCAAGCCTGCACTGTATCCAATAGAAGATTAGTTAGATAAACGGAGTATAAAGTCATTTAACTTTTCCTGGTTATCACTATTTAGTTTTTTTATGTTTAGAGGTCAAGACAAAAATATACTCTTAGCATGTTTGTTGAGGGTTTCCTACATTTTCTTTGCAACACTTCTTGATATAAAGAAAGTTTATAACTTTTTTTATTTATATTTATTAATTCAAGTCCTTTTGTAGTACCATGACAGCCCAAATTGTCTTTATTATTATATCTATGAACTATATTTGGGTTTATTACAGGTGTAATATCACCAAACCACGGTACGTCATGACATCCGGTTGTATACGAAATAGGTCGAAAAGAATATTCCCTTTAATTTGACAGTTGTAAGTAATTAACCCTACATTTTATCGAAGTACATCATTTCTGGATAATAAACATATATTTTGGGTATTTCAAATCACCATTATGTTTTTATTTTGGATTTTTATAGGATATTTTGAAAACTTGAGGTTATATGGTGACCCAACCTTGTATATAGGTTAACTAAGGGGGGACATGTGAATGGTTAACTTCAAATGATTGTTATTTTCTTATATGCAATGAAATGTTATGTGAAATTTTTTCTATGGTACTGGACAGGATAAAACTTTTTTTTTGCCAAGTATTTCTTTATTTGAAATAAAGATAAATGCTGCACATTTTTTTTTAACAAAGATTAAAAGCGGAAAATATATGGTAATTTTACACCTACAATGTATGATTAATTGGCATAACCCCTTTTATAATTTTCAGTGTTAGATATTTCCATTGTCATATAGATATAGGAAGATGTGGTGTGAGTGCCAATGAGACAACTCTCCATCCAAATAACAATTTAAAAAGTAAACCATTATAGGTTAAAGTACGGCCTTCAACACGGAGCCTTGGCTCACACCGAACAACAAGCTATAAAGGGCCCCAAAATTACTAGTGTAAAACCATTCAAACGGGAAAACCAACGGTCTAATCTATATAAACAAAACGAGAAACGAGAAACACGTATATATTACATAAACAAACGACATCTACTGTACATCAGATTCCTGACTTATGACAGGTGCAAACATTTGCATGTATAACAATGTCTATGCCTGATGTTTTCTAACAGAACTTCTTCATTTTTTCATCTTAGCTTCATTTCGTTTATTGGATGCACATAACGAATGACTAATCTTTATATTTAAGTAGTCTTGCTATTAATCACAAATAATTAAATTTTGACAAGTTTTGTTTCGCGTTTGACATTAATCGATATAACGGGAAAATACAAAATAGGGGTTCTATTTCAATAGTATAATTTAACCATATATTTATCAACCCTTGTATAATACCTACTTCCACACATTTTTGTTCTTGTAGGTCGTTAACAAGAACGAATCTGAACGGTCAATTTAAAATAATTGAGAAGTCGGTAGTCACAAAAGTTTAACAAATAAACCATGGATGAAGTGTCAACTGATTCAGTGGAAGACTTAGAAAAGTTAACAAGTCGGGAGAAAAACTTAGCCTCACCTTTCAACGAACCAAATATCGCATTGGTTTTTGGTACAAGTAAGGTCTATGTACAAAGGGATCATCTGATAGACGTCTCGCCTGTGTTTGAAGCAATGATTAGTTCTAAATTTCTGGAAGGATCGTTAAAAGAAATACCTCTACCTGGTAAAAAACTAAGTCATTTTATTCATTTCCTACGTTATTTGTCTCCAGGATTCGAAGATGAGCTAACAGGTAAACACGGGTAATTTACTCACTTGGCCAATATCTATAATACTAAAATTACGAGGTCGAATTTGTCAGCCGTCATCACGTAAAAAGGACGATTCAAAGAATTCAACTTCATATATAACTAATATAGTACAAAGGTGTAGATTAAAAATTACACCACTCCAGGCCCTTTTGTTTTCCACGTAATTAATATTGCCAATAATTAAGAAGTTCTGGGTCGAGTCCGATACCGATACCAATGGTATATTCACCTGTTACTATTACCTTATCTGTACGTTCCGCATCTGACAGGCGCACCAACAAACGGTGTATTCAGGATTAATATGCTATATACACGGGTCATAATCACAGGGTTGACACTACTAAATTGTCAAATTGTTATCTATTGTAAATCTGGACTAAAAATAAGGCGTATAGGTACAGTTTTCAATTTGTTAGCGGGCATGACGTAAAACAGCGAGTCAAAGAATTGAACTTTATTTATAACTAATATAGGACAATGCTGTTGATTAAAAAATACTCCATTCCACGCCCTTTTGTTTTCCAAATAATTAATATTACCAAAAATTGATAAGTTACAGTTCGACGGGTTCAAACAGAAAGATTTGAAAGCAGAGAAAACTGTGTATCTTATAATCGGCATGACTTTATCAGATGACAATACTAATACTAAAATAAGGCTTGCGCATAGTTGTATACTTTTATTCAGTCACGGACCCGCGATATCACGGGTGTGTTCTAGTATTTACGAAAATGTAATAGCAATTACTTGGTTTTGTTAAAGTAAGGAATATGGCGGTTGTCGTTAGTACAAAAACTAATTAGAAATATTGAAACGTCTATGCATGTAGTTAAACTATCTCTTGAGAGACACTTGACACTAAGTCTTGTCTTTTAGTGTATGCTCTGTTTTATTTTTTTCAAACGTGCACGAAATATAATTATACAAAATAAATACAGGGATTTAGAAACAAGACAATCTTATATAAATACTTCTTCAAAAAAACTGTATGCTGTTTTGGAGATGTATATTGATAATGTGTGCCGACGGTTTTCTTGCATACTTTGTGTATGCTCAATAGATCTCTGATAAGTAAATGTATATCGTTTTCTCAATATACATGATATCAGTTATTGGGGTTTTTATACAGAATAAAACCATGTAACTGAACTACGAAAAAGAATGTCATCATTTTTTCAAATACATGTATGGTAATGCTTTAATTGTTTAATTGACATAGTTACATTAGTTTACTTTCTGTCTTTCTTTATTTCAGAAGACACTGTTCATCATATGTTACCTTTAGCTGAAGAATACCAAACTGATAATTTAAAGATAAGAATTGAAGAGTTCCTTATCAACAGTATTAGGTCTCAGTCAGATTCGATCACATCAGTACAAACTATCAAATATATTATTGAAGCGGAAAAGTATGAAATGAATGGCTACCTAAATGCTTGCATTGCTGTTGCATCTCGGAAAACGTTTAACAAATTAACAAGCTCTCCCAAATTTTAAGAAATATCTCAAAACACCCAGCTTAAAATTAGTCTTAAAAGGTGGAAAGATATAGATAAGATTTACAAAAAGGCCAACAGAGTAGACCCCAGGTCCGTAGCGTACAACGAGGATCAGAACGAACTATTTCAACCACTTAAACAAAGGAAATATCCAATATATATCAAAGATGTCGGTAAAGACTTGAAACCATACATGCAAGAGAACTAATTGTTGTTTCCAGTGTAGAAGAGAGACGAAGGATGAATTGACAACGCTGTGAAAAAAAAACAATAGTACAAAAAAAAAAAAAAAAGAGGATTGAGCAAAACGACCCCCCCAAAAAAAATAAACAAAAAAATAAACAAAAACAAACTGAGATTAATCTTAAGTTGCTTTGAAACGGTAAGCAGATAATGCTCCACATGTGTCGCTCGTGCTGTTGCTCATGTTTGAATAAACCAAGTAATTAATCTAATTCGGTATGTCCCATTTGGGAGAGGGGCACGGGATTGTATTAACCACGTTAAGAACATATCCACTCTTATCTGTGAAAAAGATGTTCTATGACTGTCAACCATTGATAAAGTCCGTAAAACTTACGAAGAGATAAATTAAACTTCACTTCTTGGTTTAATAACTTTCTTATTAGCAGCAAACCTCTATCAAGTAAATCATGATAAGACATAACAAGTCATGGAATATCGTATCAACTGGGATATATGTAAACACTGATGCAAGTGCTGCCGGAACATCAATCCATTGTAATTGAATGTGTCTAATCGCAATTTAAAACCAAAATATGAATTATGTCAGTTTCATATATATGTCAATGTGTTCTTAATATGATATAATTGATGATCAAAAGCTGTTACTACGGTTAAGCTTTTACAGTAAAGACATTTTTACTGAATATTCATTTTAAATATTTATGAAGTTTCAACTGAATAATATCAAAATGAAATATCTTGGAAAAAATAGCTTGATTATAGACCTATTTGATAGCATTGTAATTACACAATAATAAAGTAGTATGCATCCAATAGATTTAGTCTATAGACCCCATTAACAGAGGAAAAGCTCATCTTGTGCATTGCCAAATCAATACTTCAAGATGGCAACAGTACATGGTCTGTCTTGAAAATCGACATCTTAACAGTATCTCAGAACAAAAACAGAGAAGTGTCAACTTGTTTTTGACATGATAAAATGTTCTCAACTTGACTTTGTTAAATTAGGCAAGTATCTTAAAAGATTTTACCAGAAACTGAATACTAGTATTCAACCTGGAAGTTCAAACAAACGGCATATCAGTCTCTCAACATCTGTCGAAGCGGCGAATTGCCTTTTTCTAGTGGCATAATCTGAATATCTATATCAGTAACTAAGGGTTGTTTTTGTTCTATATTTGATAGATCGGATCAAAAGTAATAAAATATTTGAAAAAAAGAAATATTGTTCACATATTCATGATTAATAATTTAGACATGGATTATACAGTAAACAATATATTACACCAACCAATTTGGTGTAACAATTTTATAGGAATGATGCCTGTAAAAATGGTAAGTTATTCCAGTTCCTGGCGCTTCTTAAACCTAAACAGAATTAAGTGAACAACGACAATATACGTAATAGGCAATTGTGACAATATAGGATCCAGCAGCCAAAACTGTGTAAACATACATTACAAAATTATTGAACACTGAGGAAAATTCAAAAAGGAAAGTCCCTAATCAAATGGCAAAATCAAAAGCTTAAACACATCAAATGAATGGATAACAAATGTCATATTCCTGATTTGATACCTGATGTTATGGCTATCTAAACCTCCCACTTGTCACAAACGACTAACGTAATTAAATGATTGTAGATGCTCTGTATTTTGGATTTGTTATGTGTTGTGTACTGTTGTTTATCTATTAAAACTTTCATTTTTAACCATGGCGATGTCAGATAATTTTCCATCTTTGCCCTGGGTTTTTTTCCTGAATTCCTTGGCCTCCCAGTGTGAAGCTATACATTTCGTACGATATTCTATTTTTTACTATGATGATTTTGAATATTACTGATATTCCAATTTGTACTGTAACACATGCAGTGTAACAATTTGGTATTAGCAGGCATATACTTGGATGTGGAAATATGAATTGATTATAACACGCACACATCACGTCTTTTCATCTTTTTTTCTGACATAGTTATACTTGTTGTCAATGTTGAGATAACTGAATTGCGCTTTCTAATAGTAGTGCCTTTAATTTTAATTTTCCTTTCTTTAGGTCGACATGATCAAATGCATAAGTAAAAGTATATCTATGTGTTAACTTATTCCATCATGCGTAATGACCCATAATTAAATTACTTTAACAGATCTATTTAAATCATATCTATTTGTTAAATCTTTTTATTCAAAACATTTTCATGTGGTGTTTGTTTTGACTAATCGACAGTTTGTACCCATGTATAAAAACCTTATGCTTCAATAATTCTATTTTGAAGGTAAGTCTGTTTAAATAAATATGTACAGTTTATTTTAATAAAGAAAAGCACAAATTTAAAAACAAAATATCTTAGTACATATATTACAAAATACGTCATTAGTTGAAACTGAAACTCCATGTAAATTTATGCACTTTTCTGAATTTGAAATGAATGTCGACATATCTTCGACGGACAAAGGTAACCTACAAAATTTCGTACGGATATTTCTTCACAGAGTAAGAATATAATAAACAATTTTTCTTTCTTTTTAGTAAAATATCACAGAAGATTTTGGCAGTATAAAAGTAAACATTTTCATCTTCAAATAAAAATACAAATTTATCGTTATCTGACATACTATTAAAATCATAACAAAAAGAATTAGTATGACTAAACAACACAGCACGAAAATCTTCTCATAGTGGATATTTCAAAATTACATGTTTCTTATCTTCGACTGTATCATTACGACTAAAACATATTCTTTCATTAATTCATTTTTCAAAACTGTATGATCAATTTCTTTCCTCAAATATGTTACTTAAGACAAGTAATGACGGTCAATGGCCATTTGTTCAGCCCCTGAAATAGCAATTGAACTATTTAACCTAACATAATTACCAAGCCTGCACATTATCCAAGAGAAGATTAGTTCGATGCACGAAATAAAAAGTCAATTAACTTTCATGGTTATCACTAGTTTTTTTTTATGTTTAGAGGTCAAGACAAAATGTACTCTTTTCCTACATGTTCTATTATTAGTGTTTAATGCAACACATTTTTAAAGCAAATATTCTGCTTGTTGATTGCAGAATTTGTATAATCTGTTTACACATGACTTTAATACAAATGTACCAAGAACAATTCTTGCGATAAATTTTTTTTATAACTTTGATATATTTTTATTTACTCACGTCCCTTTGTAGGACCAAAAAACATGACTGCCTAAATTGTCTTTATTAAGAGAATGACGAAAGATACCAAAGGGACAGTCAAACTCATAAATCTTAAACAAACTGACAACGCCATGGCTAAAATGAAAAAGACAAACAGAAAAACAATAGTACACATGACACAACATAGAAAACTAAAGAATAAACAACACGAACCCCACCAAAACTAGGGGTGATCTCATGTGCTCCGGAAGGGTAAGCAAATCCTGCTCCGCATGTGGCACCCATTGGGTTGCTTATGTGATTACAAATACGGTAAATAGTCTAATTCGGTAGGTCACATTCATGAAAGGGAAGGGGATTGCAGTTACGACGTAAGGAACATATCTGATAACATTTTGTGAAACGGTTATTCCATAACGGTCAACAAACTCGTAATGGCGTCCGTAAAATTTACGAAGGGATGATTTCAACTTCACTATTCGGAACTCTTGGTTTAATAGCTTCTTAGTAGGCAGAAACCCTCTATCAAGATAATTATGAAAGGAAATGCAGCACGGGAATTAACCTTTTTATGAACTATATTTGGGGTTACTACAGGTGTTACACCACCAAGTTATGGTACGTCATGACATCCGGTTGTACATTGCATACGAAAATAGGTCGAAGAAAATATT
The DNA here is from genome assembly GCF_963676685.1 of Mytilus edulis. Lineage (NCBI taxonomy): Eukaryota > Metazoa > Mollusca > Bivalvia > Mytilida > Mytilidae > Mytilus > Mytilus edulis. The sequence goes on from NC_092357.1 coordinate 21,140,480, forward strand.
CCCTTGACGACAGTAGTAGGTAATTAATCCTTCATTTTATTGAAGTAAAACAATTCTGGGTAATACACATAATTATATCTTGGGTATTTCAAATCCCCATTATGGTTTTATATTGGGTTTTTATAGAATATTTTGTAAACTTGAGGTTACATGGTGACTTAACTTTTTATACAGGATAAATAAGGGGGGACATTTGAATGTGTTACTTCCAATGAAGGTTATTTTCTTATATGGAATAAAATGTCATGTGATTTTTTTTCTATTGTACTGGACAGGATAAAACTTTATTTGTCCCAAGTATTTCTTTACTTGAAACAACGATAAATTCTGCACACTTTTTTAAACAAAGACTAATAGCGTAAAATCAATGGTTGTATTACACCAACAATGTATGATTAATAGGCATGGACTCCCCTTTTATAATTTTCTGTGTAAGATATTTCCATTGTTATATGCATGTGTAATAATGTCTATGTCTGATATTTTCCAACCGAAATTTTTCATTTGTTCATCTTAGCTTCATTTTGTTTATTTGATGCACATAACGAATGACTAATCTTTATATTTAAGTAGTCTTGCTTTTAATTACACATAATTAAATTTTGAACAGTTTTGTTTCACGTTTGAAATTACATGTATAAATGCATCGATATAACAGTAAAATACAAAAAAGGAGGTATATTCCAACAGAATCATTTAAGCATTTATCAGCCCTTGTGTAATACATACTTCCACACATTTTTGTTCTTGTAGGTCATTGACAAGAACGAGTCTGAACGTTCAATTTATATTAATTGAAAAGTCGGCTGTAACAAAAGTTAAACAAATAAACCATGGATGAAAGTATTTTGCCCAATAGACGCCGAAGACTGATAGCTGCGTTACCGGAAGAAGTGCCTCTCTCACTCATCAGACATGTCAGAGTAGCTTCTCATTTAAATGACTCAAGTTCTGATAGTGACGATGACGTTTCAACTGACTCAGTGAAAGACTTAGAAAGGTTAACAAGTCGGGAGAAAAACTTAGCCTCGCCTTTCAACGAACCCAATATCGCATTGGTTTTTGGTACAAGTAAGCTCTATGTACAACGGGATCATCTTATAAACGTCTCGCCTGTTTTTGAAGCAATGTTTAGTTCTAAATTTCTGGAAGGATCGTTAAAAGAAATACCTCTACCTGGTAAAAAACTAAGTCATTTTATTCATTTCCTACGTTATTTGTCACCAGGATTCGAAGATGCACTAACAGGTAAACACGGGTAGACTATCATTTTGCTCACCTGACCAATATACTTCGCAAAATGTAATAGCAATCACTTGGTGTTTACAACCAGATGTATATTTGTTAAAGTAAAGAATGTGGCGGTTGTAGTAAGCAAAAGACTAATAAAGTGTTAGTGCATATAGTTATACTTTCTTTAAGAGCCTGACACTGAGTCTTGTGTTTTAGTTTAAACAATATTGTTTTATTTTTTAAAAGTGCACGAAATATAATTATACAATATAAATACAGGGATTCGGAAACAAGAAAAAGTTATATAAGTCTGTATTTTAATCAAATTGTATGCTATTTTAGAGATGTATATTGATAATTAGTGTCGACCAGTTTCTTGCATGCTTTGTGTATACTCCACAGATCCTCTGATAAGTAAATATAACTTATTGGGGTTTTTATACAGATAAAAACAATACCACTGATATACGAAACAGAATATCTCATCATTCTTTCAAACACAAGTATGGTGATGCTGCAGTCTAATAGACATAGTGACATTTATTTACTTTCTTTCATTCTTTTTTTCAGAAGACGTTGTTCATCACATGTTACCTTTAGCTGATGAATACCAAACGGACGATTTAAAGAAAAGAATTGAAGAGTTCCTTATAACGGGTGTTAGGTCTGAATCAGATTCGATCACATCAGTACAAACTATCAAAAATATTCTGGAAGCAGAAAAGTACAAATTAAATGGCTACCTAAATGCTTGCATTGCTGTTGCATCTCGGAAAACGTTTACCAGATTGACAAGCTCTCCCAAATTCGAAGAAATATCTCAAAACACCCAGCTTAAGATTAGCCTTAAAAGGTGGGAAGATATAGATAAGATTTACAGAAAGGTCAACAAAGTAGACCCAATGTCCATAGCGTACAACGATGATCAGAACGAACTATTTCATCCACTTAAAAAAAGGAACTATCCAATATATATCAGAGATGTCGGTAAAGACTTGAAACCATACATGCAAGAGAACTAATTGTTGTTTCTATTGTAGAAGAGAGGCGAAGGACATTTGAACTCATACATCGAAAATGAATCGACAACGCCATCACTAAAAAATAAAACAAAACAAACAATAGTGTTATGATATTGTAATTATTGTATTTATTTATATTGGCCTAATTTGTGTTGTATGGCCTGATAGTTGTTTACCAAATAATTATATAACTATGCAGTTTAGAAATCACTGGAACAATCACAGATACTTATGGAATGATTGGAACTTTCTATTTGACGATTCCAGAATGATCCTTAAAAAAGATGCGTAATTTAAACTTCTACGTTATTCCAGAAACTTCCGTTGTAACTTTCCAGGATTTTCCACAATGTTCCATTATAGATTGTTCTAGAATTTTCCATGACAGTACTATATATACAGACACTAAAGTTAAACTCTCATAATTAAACTTGGACATAGACATTGATAGACATTAGTATTCACAGCATTTGGATTGACACTTTTATTCTACAAACAACATCATACTGAATTGTGACATTAGTAGTGAACGTAATATTCAAATTGGATTCCGAAAGATTTCCGGGTACAGATAAAGATAACAGATTGGACTCATATTTTGACAGTTAAGTTAATAGTAATATTTTTGTAATACCTTTTGTAAACTTTTGTATATTGAATATTGTTAAATTTTACTATTGATTTGTGTCTTTTGTTGGCTACAATTTAAAGGCGATTTCTGGCCGTAACAGAAATTGGGGGCTCGTCCGGGATCTTAAAATATTTATTCAAAATTTGTTTAGTATTTTAATTATAACTAGCCAACAAAATTCTACAAAATGGCATTTGATGCTGGTAATTTTTTGAAAACGCCAGACCTGGAGAGTTTTGATAATTTAAAGAAAGAGGAATAGGTGTTGCTTGCTAAACAACTGAAATTAGTTTTTAAAGTATCTATGAGAAAACAAATTATAAAAAATTTGGTTATAGACAAATTAGTTGACGCAGAAATTTTAGGTGAAGAGGCTCTTGATCTTAAGGTTGAAAATGTTGACGCCTTTAAATTAAAACAACTTGAATTAGAACATGAACTTAGATTAAAAGAACTGGAAATGAAGGAAAGATTGGAAATGGATAAACAAGAAAAAGAAGATGAATTAAAATTAAAACAAGACGAACTTAAATTAAAACAGGCAGAACTTGAAATGAGGGAAAGGCTGGAGATGGAGAAAATGAAAATTGAAATGGTCAAATAGAAAGCAACAATAAAGTCCAGCCAAAATCAGATTATTTTGATGCAGCAAAAAATATACGTTTGGTTCCAAAATTTTGTGAAAAAACAGTCGATAAATATTTTCCACAGTTTGAGAAAATTGCTAATAATTTGAAATGGCCAATGCCGTATTGGACTACGATGCTGCAAAGTGTTTTTGAGGGTAAGGCCGCTGAAATATATTCCGCACTTCCATCAGAAAAAAGTTCTGATTATGACACGGTAAAACAGGAAGTTTTGAAAGCTTATGAACTAGTACCAGAAGCATATAGACAGAAGTTTAGAACATATAAAAAATTTGATTCACAAACCTATGTGGAATTCGCTAGGGAAAAAGAAGATCTTTTTGATAAATGACTTACGTCAAAGAAAACAGATAACAATTTTGATAACCTAAGACAATTGATGTTATTAGAAGAGTTCAAACAATGTGTTCATTTAGACTTAAAAACACATTTAGACGACAAAACTGTTGAGTCAATACATGATGCAGCTGTTATTTCAGATAATTATACTCTTTCACATAAAAGAAGTTTCAAGGGTCAAAATGTAAATACTTCCAGTGGAAATTACAAAAATCAAAGCACTGAGCATACTGTTAGTAAGCCTGTACCACAGAATAAGAGTCAGTCCAGTTATAATATTTCTAGTCCAAAATTTGATACTTTTGAGAAGAAGTCACTGACTTGTGCTTATTGTAAGAAAATTGGTCACCTGATGGCTGATTGTTTTAGACTCCAGAAGAAGAATGAACGAGATAATAAGCCGAAGACCAGTGCTTGTACGACACCTTATATTACCAGTACATTGGAATGCCCTGCGCGTCAGGCTTTTAAGTCCAGTTTTTGTGATTACATGGAGGAATACAAACCCTTTATGTCTGATGGGTTTGTTTCTATTGTGATGATACCACTCTTCAGCCTATTAAGATTTTACGGGACACTGGAGCTTCTCAGACTTTATTGTTAGAAGGTGTGTTGCCTTTGTCCGAGAATACTTCTGTTGGTGCCTCCGTTTTGTTACAAGGTGTAGAGTTGGGTTGTATAGATGTTCCTCTCCATCGTATTTATCTGAAGTCAGATTTAATAACTGGACCAGTTGTTGTAGGTGTTCGTCCTAATCTCCCTGTTGAGGGTGTTACCTTATTGCTAGGAAATGATCTAGCTAGGTGAAACAGGAGGTGTTTGCTGAACCAATTGTTACCAGTGAACCGGTGGTGGATGTTAAATCACCTGCAGATGATGCTGAATTGTATCCAGCTTGTGTTGTTACTAGGGCGATGGCTAGAAAACAACAAAATGAGAATTTGCAAGAAGACAAGTTTGATTACATGGACCTTTCTGACACTTGCATAGCTGACATTGAAGGTCCTGGTAGCTCAGAAAAGGCCATAGTAAGACCACCTAGTGATAACAAGAATGTTATTATGCCATGGCCGGACGTAAACAGCCATTCATTAAATAGAAAGAACCTTTTCGACGAACAAAATAAAGACACTGAGGTTCTTCAACTCCGCAAGAGGGCCCAACCACTGGAGGAGGCAGAAAAAAAGGCTGAATGTTATTTCCATCAGGACGGCATTTTAATGAGGAAGTGGAGGCCTCCTGATGCTACCCCAGAGAAGGAATGGAGACTGGTATACCAAGTGGTGGTGCCTAAAGTTTATAGGCAAGAAATTATTGGTCTTGCCCATGACACCCCCTTGGCTGGACACTTAGGTATAAGGAAGACTTGCCTTAAGATCTTGCAGCATTTTTACTGGCCTAAACTTAGAAATGATGTTGCAGAATACTGCAAATCATGTCATATATGCCAGGTTGTTGGTAAACCTAACCAGAAAATACCACCAGCACCACTTCTGCCTATTCCAGCCTTTGACGAACCTTTCAGCAGAGTTCTAATTGACTGTGTTTTAGATTTTAAACATATTTTATTCATTAAGATATGAAAAGGATTGAGAAACAGGCACAGCCTATAAAAGCTCTCTCCATATTACATGTTCAAGGTATAACTCAATTATAACAACTGTATTTAAAATAATGCAATAGAGTGGAACATGCATGCTACTTATGAGCACACACGAGAAAATAAATGTTTACAGTGTTACTTACTAAATGCAAAGTATATTTTAAAAGTATATATAGGCAATTACTCATCATGTATTCAAGAACCTTGAAACATGCAAATATCCTTTATAAGTCATTAGATATATATATATATATGGCTTGAAAGAGACACTAAGCTTGCTTAGTGGATAAAATGAATTAATGTTTAAGTGGAGAAGAAAGAAAATAAAAAATAAAAATAAATGAAACAAAAAATAGGTAAGTTTTAAACAAAACGATGAGTGTCACTGATATATTTATGAACAGATTTAAAAATAGCAATATTCATATCATATGAAAATAATCTGTTTCCAAAAAGTAATAATTCAATATTTATATCAACATTATCAGCAATGGAGTTAATGGAATCAAGAAGGATCTGTCTTACATCATTGTACTTAGGGCAAATGAAAAAGAAATGTTTGTTATCCTCAACAGGGTGATTACAGTTTACACAAACAGTGTTCTCTGATAAGAACTGATTAAACAGATGAGATTTTAGGTTGCTAGCATTATTTCTGAGTTGACAATGACTTATATTAAGTTTCCTTATTCCATAGTTAAAAGGTTTAAAGATAGCATCAGTCTTATAAAACTTATCCAGTCCACTTCTAAATATACCCAAACTTGGGAATTTTTGTAAACTCAAAGGAAGACTATTCCAAAGTCTTATAGTGGAAGGAATGAAACTATTAAAATAAGAGCTAGTTCTAGCAAGAGGCGGATGAAAAGCGGTATTTTCATTCCTCAAAGTGTAGGGGGTTTGTCTGGGAAGATATGGCTGGACTAACTCATATAAGTATGCAGGTGTCATCCCATTTAATATTTTATAGAATAGTATAAGCTTATGTTTATTACGTCTATTCTTCAGAGTTTCTAAACCTAATTCAATATAAAGTTTTTGTCTGGAGGAATTACGTCGTAAGCCTGTAATAATTCTAGCGGCTTCTATCTGAATACTTTCAAGAAGCTCAGACTCGTGCTGGGAGCAATTGCCCCCATACAACATCGCCATACTCTAATATAGGTCTAATAAAAGCATAATAAATACGTATAAGTGAACTCCTATCTAATAAATGTTTGACTTGACGAAGCACAGATAGACGAGAGCATGCTTTTTTATAAATAATATCAATATGTGCGTTCCATGAAGCTGATGACTGAAATGTTATCCCAAGATGACAGTGAATATTTTTTTTCTCAACCTCTTCCCCATTTATCCCAAAAAATACAGGTGGGTGTTCCCTTTCCCTTCTAGTAAATACAATATTTTTAGTTTTCTTAGAGTTAAATTGAACAGCCCATGATTTTGCCCAATTTGAGATAACATCCAAGTCATCAGTCAAAGAAGCAGCTGCTACAGCAGGATCATCATCTACTATAACAAATAAAGAGGTGTCATCTGCAAAAAGTCTAATATCATTAGAAATGTCATTAACTATATCATTTATATAAATAAGAAACAGAAAGGGTCCTAAAACTGATCCCTGGGGGACACCTGCATGTATACTTCTTAGAGTTGACGAAAAACCTTCTGAAACGACCTTTTGTTGACGATCTGAAAGATAACTCTCTATCCAAGATAAGAGCTGATCATTAATGCCAGATTGTTTAAGTTTAAATAAAAGTCCTTTATGCCAAACTTTATCGAAAGCTCTAGATACATCACAAAATACAAACCTTACATCCCTCCCACTATCCATATTACTAATAATTTTATGATATATTTCAATTAACTGATTAACAGTTGAGTCACCTGGCTGGAAACCAGATTGAAACTTTGACAAAAGGTTATTACTTCTCATATAATTATACAAATGTTTAAATAGAACTTTTTCCATAATCTTACAAACAATACTAGTAACAGATATTGGACGATAGTTTAGAGCTGAATGTGGACTACCTTTTCCTTTAAAAATAGGATTAACATGTGCAATTTTCCATAACAGTGGAACCTGTTTAACTGATAGAGACATATTAAATAACTTAGTTAATGGTTTAGAAATAAAGCTAGCAACCTCTTTTAAAATTCTAGGACTGATACCGTCAGGTCCAGCAGGTTTGTTAACATTCAAGATTTTTAACTGATCTAAAATTTCTTTCTCAGTGATGACAAATTTATTTAAATGACATGGAGGAGGCTCATTATTATCAGGAATTTCTGGTTCTGTATCAATATTAGCTTTATTAGCAAATTGATTGTTCAGGATCTCTGATTTGTCCAATGGATGAATAAAAATTTGGCCATCATGTTCCAAAAAAGGGGGAGAATCTCTATTTTTGGTAAAATTTGATACAGACTTGGCAATGCGCCACCATTTACCAGAAGGAATATTTTTGTCAATAAGTTGAGATGTCAGTTTGCACTTATAATCTTCTTTTGACTTTCTAACTAAGCTGATAATTTCATTACGAATTTCTCTAAATTTTTTCCAGTGATCTGGATTATTTGAAGTTTTCGCTTTGTGGTGAATTCTATTACGATGTCTTATCTTGTTTCTTATTAAGTTGTTCATAAAAGGTTTATCATTTGGTCTTACTGTAATAGTTTTAGTAGGTATATATCTATTTACAGTACTTTCGAATGTTCTGACAAAGTTCATATAAACATCATTTATATTATTTGAATTAAAAACAACATCATCCCAGTCAGTATTGTTCAACTGGTTTTTTAAACCTTCATAATCTGCACGCTTAAAATCACGAATTTGTCTTTTAAACGAGTGTTGTTTAAAAGTTTTAAATGAAATTTCGACTGAAACAGGAGAATGAGTGCTGCATATCGGTGTAAGAACAGTTACTGAATTAATTAAGTTCTTGCGATTAGTCACACATAAATCAATACAAGTTCCAGTTTGGGTTGTAAAGTTGGTAGGCTCCCAAACAACATTTTCTAAGTTTAAACGGTTAAGTAACTTTTTAAAAGAGCTACTTGTGTTTGACATCATATCGCAATTGAAATCACCACAAAGGAAAATTGGCAAATTACAATCAAGTGCTTTATCTACTGACTCATTAAATAATTCCCATCTATTAGAATTTGAGTTGGGAGGCCGGTATAAAACACCAACTAAAAAATTTTCATTACTATAATTCCTCACTTCAACCCAAAGCAACTCAAGATTGCTTACAGATATGTCATTCTGTATAATAAAATGTAGACTATTTTTCACATAAATGGTCACACCTCCACCATGTCTATTTCTATCTAACCTAATAGGCTTATGAAACCCATTTAATTTAATTTGATCATCAGTAATTGACTTGTCAAGATGAGATTCTGATATACAAATAATGTCATAATCATGTAGTTCATTGTTAATGAGATCTAACTTAGGAAGTAAACTACACACATTATTGTGTACCATTTTCAAATTCTTTTTGTTACTCTGATCTGGACCTGGATTTTGCTCAATTCCAGCAACCAGTAGCAAAAACTGTATAATACTACTGAGGATAAAAACATTTTTTATGATTATAGGGGGGATTATGTAGTGATTAGTATTATAATTTACTAAGTTACAGATTAATGTTAAAAACATTGATCAGTCAAAACTATCAAAACTTATGATGAATATATAGTGAAACATAAGCACATGATGTAAACTTTGAACAGACCTTCGAAACCAAAAGCCGGCATATGCATTGATTGACAGGACACTCAAAACTAGACGAGATAAAGTACAAAACAAAATATACATGTACATAACATATATACAAAAAGAAAACATTGATAAATAACAAATGTTAACGATATCAATTATCACTTATATTGTGATACTGTAATACTATTGAACAAAGAATAATTTAGCAAGGTCTGTGTTCATGCAATAATCGGTATAATTGACTGTGTTGGACCTTTACCAAAGACCAAGACTGGAAATGCATATTTATTGACAATCATGTGTACATCTACCCGATTTCCTGAAGCTATTCCGCTCAGAAATATCAAGACACCTACTATCGTCAAAGCTTTGATCAAATTTTTCACATTAGTAGGACTTCCTAAGTCTATACAGTCCGACCAGGGATCAAATTTCATGTCAGGTTTATTTCAGCAAGTCGTATACCAGTTAGGGATTGCTCAGTACAGATCAAGTGCTTATCATCCATAATCTCAAGGTGCCTTAGAACGTTTTCATCAAACATTGAAGAACATGATTAGAACTTTTTGTCTTCAATTTGACAGAGACTGGGATGAAGAAGTTCACTTTCTACTTTTTGCGGTTCGAGAGGCTGTTCAAGAATCCCTTGGATTTAGTCCCTTTGAGTTGGTATTTGGTCATACTGTAAGGGGACCGTTAAAATTGATTAAGGAAAAGTGGCTTACTGAACATACTGACTTGAATCTTATAGACTATGTATCTAGATTCAAAGAAAAATTGTATACTGCTTGTCAATTGCAAATTGCTCAGAAAAACTTAAAAAATGTACAGAACAAGATGAAAATATGGTATGATAAAGATGCCAGGGACAGAGTTTTTGAGCCTGGTGATAAGGTACTTGTATTTCTGCCTGTCCCTGGACATCCTTTACAGGCTAAATATTGTGGTCCTTATACAATAGAGAGTCAAATTAATAATTTGAATTATATTGTAAAAACTCCAGGTCGGCGCAAACAAAATAGAGTGTGTCATATTAATATGTTAAAACCATATTTTGAGCGTACTAATGTATGTGATAGTAAACCAGTTGCCACTTTAGGCATGGTTCAATTTGAGAACAATCATGACAAACCAGATGTAATTGAACAACCTTTTAGTTCTAAATCTATGGAAGAGACAGTTAGATTGAAAAATTCAGAATTTTTGTCAAATTTAGACTCAAAAGTTGCACATCTGTCTTTTGATCGTAGAGAAGAAATAAAAACTTTGGTATTTTCTTTTAAAAATCTTTTTCCAGATGTGCCAAACAAAACCACTTCTGTTTGTCATGATGTTGATGTAGGCGATGCTTCTCTAATTAAGCAACATCCTTACGGGCGCAATCCACTCAAACTTGAAGTTATGAGAAAAGAAATTAAATATATGCTTGACAATGATATTATTGAGCCGAGTAACAATGAATGGAGCTCTCCTTGTCTCCTTGTGCCAAAACCAGATAAAACCTTTCGTTTCGTGACTGATTTCAGAAAAGTAAATTCAGTCTCAAAATCTGATTCCTATCCGATTCCAAGGATAAATGATTGTATTGACAACATTGGTCAGGCAAAATTTGTGAGCAAATTTGATTTGTTGAAAGGTGACTGACAAGTTCCATTGACACAGAGAGCTCGTGAAATATCAGCTTTTGTTACACCAGATGGCTTATTTCAATACACTGTAATGCCATTTGGCATGAAAATTGCTCCAGCTACATTTCAAAGAATGATCAATAATGTTATAAAAGATTTAGACTGTTGTTATGCTTATATTGATGATCTAATTGTATGCAGTGATAGCTGGGAACAGCATTTAACACATTTGTATGATACTTTTGATAGATTGTCAAAATCAAATTTGACTGTTAATCTTGGTAAAAGTGAATTTTGTCAGGCCACTGTTGATTATTTAGGGCATACAGTTGGCCAAGGTCAAGTAAAACCTATTATGGCTAAAGTGGAAGCTATTTCAACATTTCCTCCTCCTACAAAAAGAAAACAACTTATGAGATATTTAGGCATGATTGGATTTTACAGGAAATTCTGTTCAAATTTTGCTAATGTTGTTCAACCATTGACTCATCTTTTACGGAAAGATTCTAAATTTATCTGGAGTGAAAATTGTCAAAACGCTTTTGAAAATAGCAAATAACTTTTAATTTATAGCCCAGTTCTGATTACTCCAAACTTTGAAAAACAATTTAAACTTGCCGTTGATGCAAGCGATGTAGGCATTGGAGCTGTTTTATATCAAGAGACAAATGATAATGTCGAGAAACCTATATCATACTTTTCTAAGAAATTAGATAAACATGAGAAAAATTATTCAACTATTGAAAAAGAGTGTTTTGCAATGTTGTCAGCACTTCAACATTTTGATTTATATTTGAATCCAACTGTGCATCCTATTCTTGTTTATACTGATCATAATCCTCTCACCTTCATTCATAAAATGCATAAAACAACAAGAATCAGAGGTTGACTAGGTTGAGTTTATTGTTACAGGAATATGATGTAATTGTAAAACATATTAAGGGTAAAGATAATGTAATAGCAGATGCGTTATCTAGAGCTTATTAAATCAATTTGTATATATTATATATTTTTGTTCATATTATTCATGATAAATTTTTGTTACACTAAAACTTCTTTTAAGGGGGGATATTGTAATTATTGTATTTATTTATATTGGCCTAATTTGTGTTGTATGGCCTGATAGTTGTTTACCAAATAATTATATAACTATGCAGTTTAGAAATCACTAGAACAACCACAGATACTTATGGAATGATTGGAACTTTCTATTTGACGATTCCAGAATGATTCTTATAAAAGATGCGTAATTTAAACTTCTACGTTATTCCAGAAACTTCCGTTGTAACTCTCCAGGATTTTCCACAATGTTCCATTATAGAGTGTTCAAGAATTTTCCATGACAACACTATATATACAGACACTAAAGTTAAACTCTCATAATTAAACTTGGACATAGACATTGATAGACATTAGTATTCACAGCATTTGGATTGACACTTTTATTCTACAAACAACATCATACTGGATTGTGACATTAGTAGTGAACGTAATATTCAAATTGGATTCCGAAAGATTTCCGGATAACAGATTGGACTCATATTTTGACAGTTAAGTTAACAGTAATATTTGTGTAATACCTTTTGTACACTTTTGTATATTAAATATTGTTAAATTTTACTATTAATTTGTGTCTTTTGTTGGCTACAATTTAAAGGCGATTTCTGGCCGTAACAATAGTACATAAAACACAACATAAAAAGTTAGAGACTGAGCAACACGAACCCCACCAAAAACTGAGATTAATCTTAAGTGCTATGAAACGGTAAGCAGATGATGCTCAACATGTGTCGCTCGTGCTGTTGTTCATGTTTGTATAAACCCAGTGATAAATCTAATTCGGAATGTCCCATTTGGAAGAAGGGCACGGGATTGTATAAACCACATTAAGAACATATCATCTCTTATCTATGACAAAGATATTCTATAACTGTCAACCATTGATGACGTCCGTAAAACTCACGAAGGGATAAATCAAACTTCACTACTTGGTTTAATAACTTTCTTATTAGTAGCAAACCTCTATCACGTAAATCATGATAAGACATAACAAGTCATGGAATATCTTATCAACTGGGATATATGTAAACACTGATGCAAGTGCTGCAGGAACTTCAATACATTGTCATTGAATGTGTCTAATCGCAATTTAAAACCAAAAAAATGAATTACGTCAGTTTCATATATATGTCAATGTGTTCTTGATATAATATAAATAAAGGCAACAGTAGTATACCGCTGTTCAAAACTCAAAAATCCATGGACAAAAAACAAAATCGGGGTAAGAAACTAAAACCGAGAGAAAAGCATTAAATATAAGAGGAGAACAACGACACAACATCGAAACGCAACACACACAGAAACGGACCAAGCATCAGACAAAATCCGACGAGAATAACAAATATAACATCTAAACCAAATACATGAATTAGGGATAAACAAGTTCCGTGCCACGTCTTATCTTAATATCTCAAAAATAAGAGAAATCAAACGACACAACATTAAAATGCAACACACACAGAAACGAACAATAATATAACATCGGCCATCTTCTTGACTTGGTACAGGACATTTTTAAAGGGGAATAAAAATGGTGGGTTGAACCTGGTGTTGTGGCATGACAAACCTCGCACTTTAATGGCAAAGTTTAATATAACATTGAAATGACAACATAACATTACAGGACTACAATACAAATAAATAGGAGAACATATTAGACAAAGTAATACATGGTTAATAGATAACAAAACGAATCAGGTTTAAAATTCAATACGTCAAAAATGCGCCTCGTCAACACAATACTCATCAGTGACGCCCTGATATAAAAGATCGAAACTGAAAAAGAGTGCAAAGTTGTACAGTACTGAAGATAAACAGTTGAAAAAGGTTATGCCAAATACGGCGTAGGATAAGAACATCCTTATTATTTAGAACAATTTATGCTATTGTAAATAGTAAATTTTATTAAATGAATATGAAAGAGATATACATAATGAAACTGAAGTATTAACTAATTGAAAACTAAACCCGAATACATAATGCTAAGACCAACACATAATAGACACACCTGACTCAGTCAAGTCCTAAACGCAATAAATCATAATAATGACGTCACATACGACGACGAAAAGGCACGAACATTACGCCACATTTGAATTTATGAAATTTAGAAACAGCATGACGTCACATATGAAAAACTATAATTGATGGTCAAAAGCTGTTACTACGATTAAGCTTTAACAGTAAAGACATTTTTACTGAATATTCATTTTAAATATAAAGTTTCAACTGAATAATATCAAAATAAAATATCTTGGAAAAAATAGCATGATTATAGACCTTCTAGATAGCTTTGTAATCACACAAAAATAAAATAGTATGCATCCAATAGATTTAGTTTAAAGACCCCATTAACAGAGGGAAAGCTTCGTCTTGTGTACTCCCAAATCAATACTTCAAGATGGCAACTGTACATAAAAATCGCCATCTAAACAGTATCTCAGAACCAAAATAAATAAACGTGTTAACTTAAATAAGCAACACGAAGGATGGAAAATATCTACTTACTCTTTAAAGGACCCGACATTCCCACGCCCGTTTTTGTCAAAGTTCTTGTTGTTCTGCATTATAGTGTTCTATGTTTTTTTTTTCGAAAGATTAAGGATTTTCTTATTCCAGGCATAGATTACCTAAGCCGTACTTGGCACAACTGTTTGGAATTTCGGATCCTCAATCCTCAATGCTTGTCAACTTTGTACGTGTTTGGCTTTATAAATATTTCGATATGAGCGTCACTGATGAGTCTTATGCAGACGAAACGCGCGTCTGGCGTACTAAATTATAATCCTGATACCTATGATAACTATTATATGTTATGTTTTGTGTACTGTTGTTAATCTATTGGAATTTTCATTTTACCATCTATGCGTTTGAATCCCCTTTGGTTGCTGTTTTTTTCTTCCTTGAATCACGTCTGGTCATCTTTTTTACTGACTTAGTTATGCATGTTGTCAATGTTTAGGTCACTGAATTGCGCTTTCGAATGACCTAATATTAGTGATATTATTGAATATCTCATTTGACCTAAATATCACTTGATGTAAATTAACCAATTATCAGAATTGACGAACAGACGCCATTGACATGATTGATGCCTTGATTTGTATTTCAGTACAACAAATAACAAACACTGATTTTGTTTGGATATTGAATTGTCATGGCAACATTTAATCAAAATTCATTCATAAAACAACAACAACTGTTACAACAACAGTACACAACCAAAATATTTGTCAATCAATAAAATGTTGATGACGATTGAACTAATCATTGTATCACAGCTGGGCGATCCAAAGATGGTGAACTGAAGGGCGGTCCATTCAGCAATATTTCAGAATTAGCAGCTGGGCTATCCATAGTCTGCATAAAATGAAGTAAATTACGATCCGGTTGTATGACTGCTTCAGCATGTTACCATGACGGATATGTGTTTGAAGACTGGAGCATCTGAAAAATAAATAAAACCAGCAGCAAACAAAGTTCAATTCTTAAGGGTGGGAGAGGATGGGTCTTAATTTTTTAACGTCCTCTCCGTTCGGTTTTCAAGGTAAAAGAGACCGTTAAATTGCACGGACTTTTACTACTCGGCTGTCACATGCTCAAATTATAATAATCACAATAAGAGTAAAGGACGACTCGATTTGTCGAGTCTCAATACATGTATATGTTATTTCAATAAATTAATTTAATTTTCATTTAATTAAATTCTATTATTGAATATCTCATTTGACCAAAATATCACTTGGTGTAAATTAACCAATTATCAGAATTGACGAACAGACGCCATTGATGCCTTGATTTGTATTTCAGTACAACAAATAACAACCACTGATTTTGTTTGGATATTGAATTGTCATGGCAACATTTAATCAAAATTCATTCATAAAACAACAACAACTGTTACAACAACAGTACACAACCAAAATATTTGTCAATCAATAAAATGTTGATGACGATTGAACTAATCATTGTATCACAGCTGGGCGATCCAAAGCTGGTGTACTGAAGGGCGGTTCATTCAGCAATATTTCAGAATTAGCAGCTGGGCTATCCATAGTCTGCATAAAATGAAGTAAATTACGCCAAAATTATCATTCGGACTTAAGTACAGAATGATAATCCGCCACAAAATTTACCCATGACAATTCAGTTATCTCCAATTCTACAATCAACTTTTCAACAACATTTAAACAATCAAAATAATAAAAGATATTGCGAATTCAACATTTATATAACAACCAAATTTCATAAAATACATGTATTTTCATCCAATATCAGAATGAACTGTGTTTATTTTAAATTAGAGGTGATCGTGAGGAAATACAACACAATGTGGATACTTTATGAATGTTTCTAGTTCTGACTGAATTTGATTCAAGAAAATATCATTTCCAATAAATGATAGATGTACTCCATCGTCAGAATATAGCTCTGGATGACGATCATCAAAATCTGGATATTTGATAACGTATCCTCAATGTTTGAGTATATAAGATCTCACTCCCCTATTTATTCTCTTTCTTGTAACTTCAATGGCATGGTCATCACTTGAGTAACGCCATGAACGCCTTGGAAGAATGCTTGACCATATAAGAGAACAATTTGGTAGCATGCGAGACAGAATTGATATTGTCACGGTGGGTATGGTTGTCCTGCAAGAGAACGTACTGTGCTGGTGATTTGGTCCTGACGGGTGCTGGTGGGTCCTGATTCTGTGCTGGTGGGTTTGTTTACATTGTATCAGAACGGCAATAAAAAGACTGTTTTGTTGCTTAATTTTTCTCTGATGTGTCATAAGTACCATACAAAGTATATTACAACAATATTATATTGCAAAAGTCGTGCAAGTTCGTTTAACGGAATTGTCCTGACGCTGTGCTGGTGATAAGAAAAACGGTCCTTGTTCTGTGCTCCTATGTCCTGGTTCTGTGCTTTTATATTTACGTTGAAAGTGGCATACATTCAAGACCATTGATGCTGTACTGTTATTGAATAATTAGCTGTTGTCTGCTTTCTTGAAATTGCTGTACTGTTATAATAAGAGAAAAAATACCCCTTTTTTTTATTTTATTTTTAAATTAACTGTAATCTTATTTATTGGCCTGTTAATGGAACCCTTCTTTCCCACTTATAAGATAAGAAAATATGTTTACGATTTTCGGGATTACGATCATTTTGCAAGATCACCAAAATACGTTGTAATTTATACAATACTTACTATAAAGAAGATGATGTGGTATGTTTGTTGTCAATGGACGACAAATTTCCATAAGAAACCATAGGAAGTATGTGTTAACAACCATACGTCATCGTACGACCTTCAACAATAACCCATAAAATAAAAATGTGAAAGGTTTTGCATAAAAATGGAGAGCAAAATATAGAACAAAGGACTTTCTGAGCGTTTGAATCATGTATTTAGCAGCTTAAAACACATTAGTTTGTGAACAATTGAGTGCTGACTATAAGAATGACAATAGTATTGCGGGTTTGTTTGTTTGGGTTTTTTTGGGAGGGTGGGGGAGGGAGGGGGTAAGTTAGAACGAGGTTACAGTGAAAGCTTGGAATAGTTTCCAGTAAGATTTAAAAGTTGTATTGTAAAAGAAAAATGTATCTTATAAGCCTCGGTCACACCTTACAGGATAGCTCGAACGGACGCCTAACGGATAACTTTTTCTCAATCCGTTCATGTCCGTTAGACGTCCGTTCTTATCCGTTAGGCGTCCGTCCATATCCGTTGCATGTCCGTTAAGCGTCCGTTTTATCCGTTGACGTCCGTTCTGTCCGGTAGATAATTTTGAGCATGTTCAAAATTTTGAACGGACGTCCTACGGATAAAATGTCCGTTGAACGTCCGTTAGGCATTCGTTTTGTATGGTACTCGTCCGTTTGGTATCCGTTACGTATCTGTGATGCATCCGTTGGAGATCCGGTAGACCAATTCACCAACGGATGTCTACCGGACGCCTAACGGATAAAGCGGATGTATAACGGACATTAACGGAAGGATAACAGATAAAACGGATGCCTACCGGATGTAAAATGGACAAATGCCAATTGAAATTTCTCATGGTTTATTGCCTTTAATTTTCAGATTATTTTGTTCATCCGTTTTATCCGTTACGCTTCCGCTAGGTGTCCGTTTTATCCGGTCCTCGTCCGTTGGATGTACGTTCGACGTCCGTTCTGTCCGGTACGTATCCGTTTCACGTACGTTCAGTGTCCGTTGTGTGTCCGTTTGGCATTCGTTACATGTTCGTTAGTACACCAACGGACTCCCAACAGATAAAAATTTTGTCAACGAATAACTCTTTTTTTATCCGTTAGGCGTCCGTTCGAGCTATCCGGTAAGGTGTGTCCGATGCTATAGCTATTAAGAATCACTTGCTGTAAGATTTTTCCAACATATTTTTTTTGTCTAAGCGGTTATCAGGTATTTGTTTTTTCGAAAATTCGATAGAACACTAAAAAAATCACTCTTTTATGAAAAGGCAGGCTAGAATATGTCAGAAAATGAAGACGAGATAACCTAGAAAACACTAAAGATTTCTTAGCTTTTTCATTTCAAAAAAAATGTTTTTGATAAAGAATTACGGGGGAGGAGGTGAACAATGTGTCCTACTTTTCTATATTTAAATATTTTTCATGAATAAAAATCAAATGTGCCTTGATTATAATTGAAAATGAGTAAATGGAAATAATACCCAACTAAAATAAACTTTTATTTTAATATGAATAATATCACTAAGCTTTTAAGCTTTGTGTGTCAAATACACCATCTCTGTAGTAATGACTCCTTACTAAGATATTTCACTTCATTCATTTTTTTCTGCATTTTTTTATATTGTGAATTCATAGAATTATTATATTAAAGTATAGCCTTAATTTATATTTAAAAAAAACTGAATCTAAAGACAGATATATCAAACATTTGTGTTTCCATTTATCCGTTTTCAGGACTTTAACAATAAACATAAACACGCCTGGAAAGTAAAATGCGTACTCGGCTGTCTGTAATTGACTATTTTTAGACACGCCAGGCTTCAGGGTGGGGGTTCAAAGATGCAAATTAAGTACTTATATCAATATTTTATCTTTTCGTGTACGGTTTATGACACTGTCAATTACGAAATGTGCAAACTTCAATAGTATCAAAACAGTACAGACAATGAATAATAGAGATATAATTTTGTACATATATCAAGGGGAAACTTCTTGCAAAACATTATTATTTATAGTTCATTATTGTATTTAGTAGAAAAAAGAGAATTTAGTGAAAATAAAATCACTATTTTTGTAGAAAATTCACAGACCTTTGTACAGAGATTTTTGTTATGTTTAGCATGGGTCAACACAAGGGTTTATTACCGAGTAAAAAAATCAAAATGTCTATCTACCTTGCACATTTCAGAAAATTCGGATCGGAAAACGAAACTGGGTCCAGCAACATTTATAAGCAATTTAAGATTTTGACCCTCACAGTTTTCATTCACCACAAATATTCTCGTTACAACGAATCATTTTAAATACAAAAATACCAGTTGCAGCGTTTTGTTTATCTATTAATATATGTATACGGATAAAGTTATGAAAGGCAGCAGGGTCATCAGGGTGAGGAGCCCATGTCATAAATGCTAAGCATAGATCTTGAAAGCGACAGCTAATTATGACATTAAAAAAACTCTCTTCTTTTCGACTTTTTTCGAATAAATTGACACATAAAATGAATTATATAGTACTGTTGAATTTTTAACTCATTTTAGATACTATATATTGTTATCTGATATTGGACAAAAGATGTTGCCCTTTTATGTTATTATGTAATACAAGTTACGATCATTTGAAAACAAATATTAAACAGCCAAATGGATGCACAAGAGCTAAAATAGGAGTCATAGATCCTGTTGGCAACACTTATCTGCCCAATTTTATTGATTTTGTAACATTTGTTTCAAATATGACCAACTTCTTATCCAAAATCACCAGCACCGTATCAGGACCCACCAGCACAATGACAGGACCCACCAGCACAGTATCAGGACATGAATAAATTGAGAAAATGTTAAATTTTAATTAATTGCAATGTTTTTTTCACAAATTGTTTTGTCGTGTGGATTGCGGTATAGAAAGCGGACTCTATGAGCATTTTTGTTTTATTTTTTCGGTTCGAGATTTTCTGAAAATGAGCATTTTTGTGTTACGCTTACTGAAACAGTTTAGAGGGTCAATTTTTTTAATGGTTTATATATGAATCCATAAGAAACGAAATTGAAAAATCTCAACTATTTTCTCCATTTTTTATGAGTGAAAACGACAAAAATCATCATTTTCGTCTTTATGTACATTTTTCATTGATCACCAGCACCCGTCAGGACCGAATCACCAGCACAGAACGTTCTGTCGCAGGACAACCATACCCACCGTGATTGTGAATTTAATGTGATATAGCAGAGCAACACATGGAACATTTCCTATGTCATTCCCACCACAATGCAATATCAACGCATGTGGAATTTTGTTGCATAAATTAATGATGCTGTTAACTGTGCCAACAACATCGTCCCATTTCATACCAGATTTGCCTGCCCATCGCAAAAAACAATTATAATTTTTCAAAAGACCTAAATTACTACCTGAAGGTCTGTTCTCCGAGTGATCACGAGCACTGCATATTATTGAAGAACAAATAATCCATATTTCATTACTAAGACAAGCTGAAATTATAAGTTATTTGGTTACGCACTTATCTTTTACGCCAAATTTGAGTGTAAACGACTTTATTGATGAAAACTTTGTCATATATAAATCATCCAAATAATGATCAAGATTATCTGAATTGGACTCATTCATGACAGCCCATTGAATGAAAGTTAAAAAATTTTCGAATAAGCAATTTGATTCTGAGTACCCCATAGGCAATGATTTATCTATGAAATAACATTCATTGAGTTTAATCCCTAATAGATCACAGTCCCCTGGATAAATTTTTAACAATCTGAAGGCGGATTTAATGTCCTTTTTTCCAATTTCAACATTTGAACCCAATTTTTTAATCATATCAATAGCATTGTCAAAAGACGAATACTTTACTGTAGTTAAATTTGGCGGAAAAGATAAGTGCGTAATCAATCTAAATCCACCCGTTTTCTTAGGAATTACACCTATAGGCGAACACCTTAGATTAGATATAGGTCTAGTCAAAAAAGGACCAGCTATGCGACCTTTTTTTACTTCACTCATGACTTTTTCCCATGCCCCCCCAGGATTTTGGATGACTGAATGTAATTTTTTTGATTCAATCCTACATTGGGGTCCAACATAATTTCACCTAAAACCTTCAGAAAATCCCTTGCATAATATCATTGCATCATGTTGATTTGGGTAATTGAAAAGAAATTTATTTAATTCTGTGATATTGATCGGAGTAAAGCCAAGACACCATATGTCCAACGGATTAATTAAAGATTCTGAAAGATATAAAATTTAATTGTTAAATGTTTGTGGTGCGGCCATTCGAAGGGCAGGGAATCTGCTTCCTCGAGGTCTAAATCCTTGATTCGAATTTGCTCCTCTTTGAAAATGTGTTTGACTTCTAGGTGCAAAATTTCTAGCAACTCTTGCTGTATTTTGATATGTGCCTCGGGCTGCATTTTTAGAACGAGCATATGTCTGGTTGCTATTTACTTGTTGACAGCCAGCGAAAGGGTGGGCCATTCCGCATTACATACATAAATGGGTATAAAAACAATTTTGACGATAACAAGCTCCCTTGAAATTATAATCATAGCATGGTCGATTACCTACACTTGTCTGTTGAATTGTATTACCCTCCGGTTCCCCATTAGCTATGACGGTGTACCATAAAATGCCATCAATGGAAGACCAAGATCTTGTAGGATTATTTGCCATTATTAATCGAAATTGCTGGTCATAACAATAAATCTTCTCAAAAGACACTTGTGTACCTCTAATGATTGACATATAAGTGGTCAATTCACTAGCTTAATTTGGAAAACGTTGAATAAATATTTTCATATAATTAATAAATGCATCAGTCCATGACTCAATGTGTTGAATAGATTTAACTTTGCTTTTTTTGTTTGATGTAATTACAAGTGAACCAGCTGCATTCTCATAACTTAAAACATTCTGAGGTCTGTCAACTTGACTAATAAAATATTTATAAAGAAGTAATGACAAATCTATAAATTCTATATTCCATATTTTTTCTTTCAAATTTTGAGATACGTAAACATCACATTCTGACTGATTAGGTATAAGCATAGGATCATTATTTATCTCACCATTTTGAATAGGCATTGGCACAGGAGCTGGTATTTGAACTTGCGCAAATGGCGCTTGTACGTTCATTGCTGGTGTTACGGGACCTTGCAAGGCAGGTTGTCTTTCAATTGGCAAAGGAGCCTGGATTTGTAGAGGAAGAGGTGTTTGTACTTGTACTTCACCAACAATTGCCCCCACATCTTGATTTCTTGGTGCAGCAACTGCACGGTTTCTCCTTCCGCGTCGTCTCTCTGGTGGTTGCGCTTCAACAACGGACACTCGTGCGCGCCCATTCCCATTTCTTCGTCGACCAATTCTAAGCATTTGTATAAACGAAATAGGTTAAAAATTGAAGTACTTACTAACATCACATAGCTAGTATTCTGTCTTTTAATTTGATTTATTTTTGTAACAGTTTCAATGCATCGACTTCAATATCAATTTTTATTCATATCTATCAACTCAATCATTTGAGCTTAAATCCATAAATTAATTCCTTTGATTGTCTCTTATCTAATTACGTTTTAATTATTATTTTTTACCGGTACATGTATATCACGAATTGTGATATGTACAATATATAATTTATTTATTACAAAAAAAAATTATAAATAAAATCTTTAAATCCGAATTAGATTTAAAATATGAATTCTTAAATAAACTTATTAAAACAATACTTATCTTGATAGTGTATGTAGAATATTTCTCTTAATTTTTAACGTCCTCTCCGTTCGGTTTTCAAGGTAAAAGAGACCGTTAAATTGCACGGACTTTTACTACTCGGCTGTCACATGCTCAAATTAGCATAATAAGAGTAAAGGACGACTCGATTTGTCGAGTCTCAATACATGTATATGTTAATTCAATAAATTAATTTAATTTTCATTTAATTAAATTCTATTATTTTTAATTTTCCTTTCTTTAGGTCTTCATGATCAAATCCATAAGTAAAAGTATATCGATGATTTAACTTATTCCATCATGCGTATAATGAGCCATAATTAAATAACTTTAAAAGATCTATTGAAATCATATATATTTTTTTAAACTTTTCAATTATGTGTTCAAAACTTTTTCATGTGGTATTGATTTTAATGATTGACGGTTTGTATCCATGTATGAATATTTTATGCTTTAACGATTTTGTTTTGAAGGTAAGCATTATAAGTCTTTACATTTGAATATGTACAGTTTAATTGATTTAAGAAAAGCACTAATTTGAAGAAAAAATAAATTCTTATACATATATTACAAAATAATATATTAATTAAAGCTAAAAGGCAATGTCTATTTTTGGCCATAGGTAACCTACAACATTTCGTTCGCCATAACTGCTTTACAGATTTTTCTTCACCAGGAAAGCTCGTACCTAAATATTTTAATGTCGTGAAATATATATTGTTTGCCGTTTTACGACCTGACAATTCACTGACATCTTCAAAACCACAAAATATTTTTTTTAAATTAAACTTTCACTTGTGTTCCTTGAAAATTTAATTAGTGTTTCTTTATCATTGTTTATTTGGTCCGTTAATTTTTTTTTTTTTACAAAAAATCCTTTACGTGTGGATGAAGAATTTGTGAAAATGCAAAAGAATGTGAGATTGTAATAGACAATAAACTACTAAAATAACATACAATAATGAATTCTATTAAAGAATGTGAAGAATTCTCCTTTAGTATTTAATAAAACCGACCCTTTTTATGACCGATGTGGTATACGTTAATATATATCGTGTTCATAATTGATCCTTTAAATTGACTTAATTATGTTTTTTTATTATCTTTATTTAATTATTCAACATTTATATACACTACCTAAATTGCATATTACAAATAAGTATCATAATACAAGGTTTAAAAGTATAAGGACATTTATCATCAACACAATAATCAAAAATGAAATGCTATAACACCTTGAGTCTCTTGCACCAGACTATTGTTCTTTAAAAATTGTTTCTTAAATCATTTCTCATTAATCTTGCATCACACAAATATTCATACAGGTAAGTTATATAATGTCTCACAGTGTATTTAAATATTTCCAATTAAAATTGACGTTTTTCCACACTTTACATTTTGTTCAATCTCAAAAACGTCCGTCCACTTTTTATAGCAAATAGGATGCTGATATAGTTTACTTGTTAGTTATAAATACAATTCTTTTGTCGGACACATAGAAAACTCTGTCAATTTGTCTTTGAAAAGGACAATAATATTCATAGAGCGAGAAATGTTTCTCCTATGAATATTTTTATGAATAACTTCTGTCCATTCTTTGGGCAATATAACTTCTAAAACATCATATCTTTTTACAATATTGTTAATATTACAACGATTAGAAACATTTTGTATCATCTCAGTTATAGCCATTTCTGGCAAAAAAACTCTTCAACTTCATAACATGTATCTTTTACTTAAACAATTTTCAGCATTTATAAAATCATACCATATAACAGTTTTTCTATCGAACAACATATTTGAATTACAAAATAAAGGTTGATCGTTTACATTTTCAGTAATAAGATCAAAACATTTAAACATTTCTTTGTAAACATTAGGAATACACTTCAAGTTTTCTGGTAAAGACATGAATAATATTTCTTCTGATAATTTCACATTTAAAATTTTTGAAATAATATATTTTCATAGCACTTTATAATTCTTGATTAAAAACCTAGCCATAAATTTTTATCTAAATGCATATTTCTTTGATTATAAATCGGGTAACTGTTAACATCCATTACACTTTTGATCAATGATGGTGTTATATTTTACTAAGTGTGCACCATTATTCCACAACAATCGAATACATGCAGTTTTAATATCTCTTAAAACATGATCTGGCATCGATGTTACCAACAAGGATTACCATAATCTTGACATTAGTAATGAGGAATTAACGTTCACTCTACCCTGTATTGTCAATCGCTCTGCATCCACATATTCAATAGACTCTTAATTTTACTAATTTTGCCAATCAAATTCAAATGATCACAAACAGTTTTGTCTTTTCAAACATACACTCCTAACAAAGAAATGAATTTTTACAAACTTGCAATTTATGTTTGTTTTTTCAATGTCAATATTCATCCTTTCCCCATTGGAAGTATATCTGATTTTTGCCTATTTATTTTTTTATTTTAGCGCGTGAACTGGCTAAATACATTTAAAAAACTTTAAAAATTTCATCAATAGAACTTTTGTCAGACACAGCTAAAGAAGTGTCATCTGCGTGCTGAAAAATTAGAGCTTCAACAGTCGTATTTGGAATTTTTATATCAGACATATTCACATTTTTTAACTAATTTTACATTGTAAAGGTTCAGCTGCTAAAACATAAAGAAGGCACTAATTGGACATTATCAATACAAAAATAAGGTGTAAAAAATCCATTGCATTTTACACAGCTATTACTTCTTGAATAGAAAATCTCTATGCACTTGATAAATACATCATCAAACCGAAATTGCTTTAAAGTTTTAAAAATACACTGTCAAAAGCTTTCTCTTGATAAATTTAAACAATATAGCCTTTAAGTTCATCATTTCCAACAAAAGTAATTATATCTCTTACATTAACATGCAATATTGTTACAAATATCTCTACCAATAATACAGCTTGTTTGTTTTTCTGATATAATAGTTGGAAATACCTTTTTAAGGTGGTATGGGTGTCTTCTCCATCTTGGATTGTAAAAATAGAGAATCAAAGGTCCATATTTTCTATCAAGCTAGCAAAATTTTATGCAGGAATGCAGATATTTAATGTGAATTTTCATTTAAAAGAACCAACTTATAAGATTATAACATATAAATATTAATATTTTTGCAAATGTTGATTATTTTTGGTTGTTTAAAAAAAATTTAAATTGGCATTTTAAGGGGAGGTAACTCTAAAACAGTGAATTTTCTGAAGGATTCTACATAAAATTTTCCTATATTGTATTTTAGCCGGAAAAAACGTACGGTGACCATATCATTTCTTTTGATATTCTCAAAACATTGTTTGAAAGCCATCTTTTCCTTAAGTATTTAACAATTCTATAATTTTGTTTAGTTTCTAATCACAAAATCGTGTTTTTTCCTGTATAATCCATACAAAATGTGTCATTTTGTCACGTCCTGTAGCTTGAGAAAATGCGCGGTGACCAATCATTTTTATTATATTTTTGAACATAATATATCAATAGAAACTACATTTTGGCAAAGTATGAACAAATTCTATCATTTTTATTTTAGACTCCCATACCACCTTAAATCTATTTGCCATTATTCTGGCTAATATTTTATAGTGAACTTGTAACAAAGATTTTGGTCTATAATTTTTCAAAGTTCTTCGATCACCTTTTTTCTTATAGCTAGAGGCTCTTAAGAGCCTGTGTCGCTCACCTTGGTCTATGTACATATTAAACAAAGGACACAGATAGATTCATGACAAAACTGTGTTTTGGTGATGGTGATGTGTTGGTAAATCTTACTTTACTAAACATTCTTGCTACTAACAATTTTCTCTATCTATAATAAACTTGGCCCTCTAGTTACAGAGGAAAATATTTTTTAAAAATTTACAATAATTTACTAAAATAATGAAAATTGTTACAAATTGACTATAACGGGCAAAAACTCCTTAAGGGGTCAACTGACCATTTTGGTCATGTTGACTTATTTATAGATCTTACTTTGCTGAATAGTTATCAAAGGTACCAGGATTATAATTTAGTACGCCAGACGCGCATTTCGTCTACATAAGACTCATCAATGACGCTCATATCAAAATATTTATAAAGCCAAACAAGTACAAAGTTGAAGAGCATTGAGGATCCAAAATTCCAAAATGTTGTGCCAAATACGGCTAAGGTAATCTATGCCTGGGATAAGAAAATCCTTAGTTTTTCGTAAAAATTAAAGTTTTGTAAACAGGAAATTTATAAAAATGACCACATTATTGATATTCATGTCAACACCGAAATGTTGACTACTGGGCTTGTGATAACCTCGGGGACGAAACGTCCACCAGCAGTGGTATCGACCCAGTGGTGTAAATAGTAATCAAAGGTACCAGGATTATAATTTAGTACGCCAGACGCGTGTTTCGTCTACATAACACTCATCAGTGACGCTCATATCAAAATATTTATAAAGCCAAATAAGTACAAAGTTGAAGAGCATTGAGGATCCAAAATTCCAAAAAATTGTGCCAAATACGGCTAAGGTAATCTATGCCTGGGATAAGAAAATCCTTAGTTTTTCGAAAAATTAAAGTTTTGTAAACAGGAAATTTATTTTAAAAAAAAGACCACATTATTGATATTCATGTCAACACCGTAATGTTGACTACTGGGCTGGTGATACCCGCGGGGACGAAACGTCCATCAGCAGTGGCATCGACCTGACCATATTGCTGTTTACAGTTTATTTCTATCTATAATAGTATTCAGGATAATAACGAAAAATGGCAAAACTTTTTTAAAAATTACCAATGGGGGCAGCAACCCAACAACCAGTTGTCCAATTAATCTGAAAATTTCGGGGCAGATAGATATTGACTTGATAAACAATTTAACCCTATCAAATTTGCTCTACATGCTTTGGTTTCAGAGTTATAAGTCAAATTCTACATTTTACCCCTATGTTCTATGTTAAGCCATGGCGGCCATCTTGGTTGGTTGGCTGGGTCAACGCACACATTTGTTTAAACTAGATACCCTGATAATAATTGTGGCTAAGTTTGGTTCAATTTGGCACAGTAGTTTCAGAGGAGAAGATTTTTGTAAAAGATTACAAAAAATGACAAAACATTGGTAAAATATTACTATAAAGGGCCATAACTCCTAAAACTGATTATTTTTTTAACTTGACTTATTTGTAGATCTTACTTTACTGAACATTATTGTTGTTTACAGTTTATCTCTATCTATAATAATATTCAAGATAACCAAAAACAGCAAAATTTCCTTAAAATTACCAATTCATGGGCAGCAACCCAACGACCAGTTCTGAAAATTTCAGGGCAGTTAGATCATGACTTGCTCAACAATGTAACCACGCGTCAGATTTGCTCTAAATGCTTTGGTTTCAGAGTTATAAGCCAAAATCTACATTTTAACCCTTCTATTTTTAGTCATGGCGGCCATCTTGGTCAGTTGGCCGGGTCACCGCACACATTTCTAAACTAGATACCCCAATGATGATTGTGGCCAAGTTTGGTGAAATTTGGCCAAGTTGTTTTAGGGGAGAGATTTTTGTAAAAGTTAACGACGACGACGACGGACGACGGACGCCAGGTGATGAGAAAAGCTCACTTTGCCCTTTGGGCCAGGTGAGCTAAAAAGTAATATCACAAAAATACTAAACTCCGAGGAAAATTCAAAACGGAAAGTCCCTAATCAAATGGCAAAATCAAATGAAAAAAACACATCAAACAAAAGGACAACAACTGTCATATTCCTGACTTGGTACAGGCATTTTCAAATGTAAAAAATGATGGATTGAACCTGGTATTATATCGCTGAACCTCTTAGTTGTCTGACAGTCGCATCAAATTCCATTATATTGATAACGAAGCGTCAACAAAACAGACATAAATAAATTAAGCTTAAAACACCTGCTCTTAAAGACATTGACACACTTTTTTCATCATAAATACTGTTATAAACATGACATAATATATTTATGCTTTTAATTTTATTTTATATATACAAATTTGCTACACAGGTTTAAATTTGCATTTATCTTCATCATTTATACATTTTAATGAGGTCATTTTTGTATGTTAAATAGCTCTTGTTCAATCAAGCCTACATAAAAAAAAATGGCTACTTATTCATATTATATTGATTTATCAATATCATAGGCGAACATAAGATAAAATATGAATGTGTATTAAGTTTATCTTTCTTTTTTTTTTGCCTGTGCAATTTCAGAGGAACTAAATCTTATAAAAAAACGTTCTTGCAACGGTTACTAGTACAAGAATGTAACGGTTAGTTGAAACAATGTAGCATAATTGAGTACACACAATATCATTTGCTACTTTTGGTAATGAATCATAAAACATAAATTGACTTTAAGGGCACAAATAAATTAATTTCAAAAGTGCAATGACGGCTCCCACTTCGTACTACGGTTGGTACGGCAGCAAATTGGGAAACCTCTAATGGGATTTGAAATATAGTAGTTCACAAGGTTTAACAGTTCCCCTTTCTGGACAAATTGCTCTGACCATGAATCGATCCAGCATAAGTCTTACATTTTAATTAAGCCTTTTTTGCGGAGAAGCAGCAAATCCTAATTTTCATATCTTAATGAAACGATTGGGAATTAAATCCATGACTTTTTGCACTCGTTTCAAGCAGATCACCGAGGTGAGAATTCTTTCTCGAGAACGACGAGGTGAGCTTGAAATCAACCCGAAAAGTATTGTACTTGACTAATTATTTTTTTATCTTATTAATATGTTGGCATTTTCAACCAAACGGTTAATACAACTTTCCATTATGTTCAACTTGTCAATTCAAATTAAGTGTTCATGTTGTTTTGCCAGGTATACAAATAACAATACAATCAGAGTTGACAAAAGTATAGACTACTGCAATGGAACCGGCACCGGAGGGAGCACCGATACGTTTTGTTGAAAGATATAATTTACCATTGAGAAACACGTCATCATGTTTTGTGAAGCCAGACAAGCGGTCAATTCCTGAAGAAGACGTAGCTGGTGTCTCCATAGTAGACGATGTAGAAGCGATATCCAAATTGTCCTCCCCTTTTAATGAACCAAATGTCGCATTTGTAATTGAAGGAAGAAAGTTGTATGTACAAAAGGAGCAACTTGTAGCCGTGTCACCTGTGTTTGAAGCACTGTTCAGTGATAAATTTTTAGAAGGATCCAAAGCAGAAATACCCTTACCGGGAAAAAATTTAAATAATTTTGTTCGTTTTCTCCGATATCTTTGTCCGGGATTTGATGATGAATTAACAGGTAACAACAGAAGTCATATTGTCAGTCAACAATAATACAGACCACAAATGAACAATCATAACTATATGGTATTTTCTAAATATTTATTTTTGTCCATAAATATCTTGTTTGGTGTTTGTTCTGGTTAAATGTTTTAGCAATTTTAAGACTAGCTCATTTTAAAAGATACAAGTACACACCCGTGATATCGCGGGTCCGTGACTGAATTAAAGTATATAACTATGCCTAAGCCTTATTTTAGTAATTGGTATTGTCATCTGATAAGTCATGTCGATTATAAGATACACAGTTTTCTCTGCTTTCAAATCTTTCTGTTTGAACCCGTCGACCTGGAACTTATCAATTATTGGAAATATTAATTATTTGGAAAACAAAAGGTTCTGGCTATCCAGGAATGGAGTATTTTTTTAATCAACAGCATTGTCCTATATTAGTTATCTTAGAAAGTCTTGCTAATTGCTGAATAAAACTACAATAGGGAACAATTTGACAATGATTGGATTTAGTAGTATCGGTCCTTTGATTATGACCCGTGTATATAGCAAAATCCTGAATACACCGTTTGATGGTGCGCCTGTCAAATGCGGAACGTACAGATAAGGTAATAGCTGAATATACTATTTGTATCGGTATCGGATTCGACCCGGAACTTGAAAATTATTGGCAATATTAATTATGCTGAAAACAAAAGGGTCTGGAGTGGTGTAATTTTTAATCTACACCATTGTCCTATATTAGTTATATATAGAGTTGAATTCTTTGATTTGTCGTTTTTACCCGATGACGGCTGACAAATTGGACCTCGTAATTTTAGTATTATAGATCTTTATGTGCTCGCCTCAGTTTAGGAAAATCCTCAGTTCTTTTATATATATTATTGCTCGGATTTTTTTGATTTTTTTAAACGATTTTAAATTTAATGACAGGGGTGTAATTGTTTCTTAAATTAAATTACTGATTGGTAAAGACTTTGATAGATTGTGTATACACCTGACATTGTCTGTCATTGGTGAAGTTAGGTGGTGGTACCCTGGCTCTTTTCGTGTATTCTAAATGGATTTGAAATAATGTTTTATGCGACTGTTATACTAGTTAAAAGTTTAACCAGGTATAAAACCAGGCTTACTTAATCCACAATTTTCTACATAGCAAAATACCTGTACCAAGTCTGGAATACGACAGTTTGTTATCAATTTATTTGATGTGTTTCAGCTATTTTGCCAAATTCAATAAGGACTTTCCGTTTTGAATTTCCCTCGGAGTTTGATATTTATTTTGTTATAAGACTTTTTTCCACATAATTATCAATGGTTAAAATAAAAAAATAAACAGATGCATTACACAAACTTATTCTTCTTTCAAATACAAATATTTTACTGGTGATATATATTGTTTCTTTAAAGAGCTGAAATTATTATTTTTTTCTATTTTTAGAAGACATTGTGCATCATATGTTGCCTTTGGCGGATGAATATCAGACTGATTGTTTACAGAAGCGAATTGAAAAGTTCCTTGTCAACAGTGTTTTGTCTGGTTCAGATACCATCCCATCTGATGAAATCATATTGAAAATTCTTGAAGCAGAAAAAGTATAATTTATCTGACTATCTGGATAAATGCATTGCAGTTGCGTCTCGAAAACAATTTCAAAGCTTAACAAAAAGTCCTAAGTTTAAAAAGATATCTAGAAATACAAAATTGAAAATTAGCTTTAAACGATGGGAAGATCTCGATCAGATTTATAACAAGTCCTTAAAGGTTAATTCTCAGTTCAGAGCGTATGAAGAACATACAAAACAATCTCGTATACACGCACAGAAACAACATATAGTTGATATGGCAGACTTAGGCAGAAACGTAGAATCATACATGCAAGATAACTAATTGTGGTTTTTAGATGTATGTGCACTGGCTATTTTCAATCATTGTAACATACTTAAAATAATGGACGAAGTCATTTCATAATATATATGCCAACTTGATAAGATGTAAGGTGGTTTATAACTGTTCTTAAAGCTGAGAGTCAGTATAATACAGTATGCTATTTTATATATTGTCCGACTTAGCGTTAATAGTAATATTACAAATCATTTTGTAACATGAACATTGTTACATTTAAATATTGATTATAAAGAATAAGCCAAAACATATAAATATCAGAATTTCCCGTTTAGTTGATAAGCAGCTAATATTGCAAATATTTGGTGTATTTCATGCCTAGGATTTTTCATGTTCATATAAAAAATTATATGTTTTATCATGTTTATGGCTGCTATTTTTTTAAACACATTATTTTTTTTTTTTTTGATTTATTGTTTTGCTTCTTAAAGGGGAGATAACTCAGATCGTAGGGACGATAACTAAGATAAAGCAATTTAAAAAAAAAGCCGGTGTTTTGAGTTTTCTTATTTCTATACGCAGCAAGAAACAAGACCGGTGACCCCATTCTTTTTCTTTTTCTAAAATGAAAGCATGTTACAAGAGCTATATTCTTACATTTTCTCTTAAAAGAGGGACGACAGATACCAGAGGGAGAGTCAAACTCATCAATAGAAAATAAACTGACAACGCCATGGCTAAACATAAAAAACAAAAAGACAAACAATAGAACAGAAGACACAACATAGAGAACTAAATACTAAGCAACACGAACCCCACCACAAACTTGGGGTTATCTCAGGTGCTCCGGAAGGGTAAGCAGATCCTGCTGCACATGTGGCACCCCTCGTGTTGCTTATGTTATAACAAATCCGGTAAATTGTCTAATTCGGTAGGTCACATTCGTGAAAAGGAAAAGGGTATTGTAGTTACGACATAAGGAACATATCCGATATCATCTGTGAAACGGTTATTCATAACGGTCAACCAACTCGCGATGGCGTCCGTAAAATTTACACAGGGATAATTTTAACTTCACACCGTGCCCATTTAGCACTCTTGGTTAAATAGCTTCCTTGTGAGTAGCAATCATCTATCAAGGAAATACAAGCCCGGAATATCGTATCAATTGGGAGATATATCCTCGTATGCAGGCGCTGCTAGAATGTTGCTACATAGAAATGGAAAGTTCACAATTGGGAAGCTGAAATCATCTCTTTTGTCTTAAAGTTTTGTTTCAACCAACCCTCATTGTAAATTTCTAGATGTTAGTCAATATATGAGGTAGACTTAGCTGTATCTTTTGTATCTTTTATCTCCAGTTCGATGGGATAGATTCGTTCAAATTTTGTATTATTTTGTGAGAGAACATCATCTATATAGAGGAACGTAAAGTTAAAGGATGTTGCTAATTTATAACTTTTATCTTTCTTCCTAAGAAGCTCCCGTATAAAGTCAGCCTCAAAATAATAGAAAAACAAGTCGGCAAGAAGAGGGGCACAATTGGTTCCCATTGGAATTCCAACAGTCTGTTGAAAAACACGTCCTCCAAACGTAACAAATATGTTGTCAATCAAGAAATCAAGCTTCTTGATAATGTCAGTTACGGAGAATTTTTCGGTTTGAATCAGAGTGATTCTTTACGAAGTAGGATGTATCCCTCCCCAAAACAAGATACTTGTATCTACGTTCGCCATTCTTTTTAATGAAACAAAGTCATACCAACTCTTTCAATTTTTCTTTTAGTTTGGAAAGGGGAATACTTGTGTAAAGTGTAGAAAAGCCAAATGTTTTAATACTATTAGATACGAGAGTCTTAGATTGTATGTACTCTAAAAGATATTTGGAATTTTTTAGTATCCACATCTGATTCACAGCACCTCTAGAAAAGGCAGTTTCACATTTACTTTGGAGCCCAGCTTTGATTGCTGATAAAATAGATGTTTATAATTTAGAAAGAAGTTTCATGGAGCACTTGGAAGACCCAGCAATATACTGTTGTTTGTAAGGACACTCATGTAGTTTAAGTATCCAATACAGTGATGGAAGATACATTTTTTTATCTTTGGTTGAAATTCCAAAGGAACATAGAACAGACTTATGATTATCCAAGATTTCCTCTTTGGTAAGTGTCGTGAGGGTATATGTTGAGTTTCCAAGTGAATTGTTAATACCTTATTCATTTATCAAGCAGTTTATGTAATGATATTTACACACAAAAACGATATTGTTTGGGGCTTTATCTGCGGGGACAACACCATATTTGTCATAGAAGTAGAAGAAGTGTTTTGCAACATTTGGGTTTTAAAAATTGACGTAGCGTGAGTATGGATAGGTCCATTAAGTTTCTTAATTCAGATTTGTATTAACGACCTCACAACCTTAATCTATTCTGAAACAGTATCTACGTCTTCTTTCTTGCGTTTAGCCCATTGCCAGACATAATCCTCGACTGAATTCATCAGTATTTTGAAGTTGTATTTCCAATTGATGGATTTAGGCTCACGATATTTCGGACCTTAGGATAACAAATTTCGTAGAGAAGTGTTATTGACAATATTGAGGTCTCCGATAATAACGTAGCCAGCCGGATTATATGTGAATTGGGAACTAGCACATGTGCAATGAGGAGGTTTAGACTTGAAGTCTTCAATGTTGACATCCTGCAAAACGTGTTTTTAGTTTAAAACTTTAGTTGCAATTGGTTTTGTATAGCTATAAGAGAAATTATTGGTACAGACTGAAAAAATGTAGGACCGTAAAAGTTCATAGCTGTATCATAGTATTACTTAATTATTATTCGACTTATTAATAATAACAATATTTATCCCACTAAAAACGATGTTATCGTATTACAGTCACTGTGTTGAATCTATTCTACTACTTAGCATACATGTACATAAGTATTGATGGCCTCGCAACAAACTAGTCTTTAGTCTTAGCATTCAATATTAACTTCATCCATGCCAGTCACAATTTGTAAAAGTAAATAAGAGCATCAGTATTATACCGGTGTTCAAAGGTCATAAATTGATTGAGAAAAAACAAATCTGGGTTACAGGCCTAAACCGAGGGAAACACATCAACTGTAAGAGGTAAACAATGGAACAAATGAAACACCGAAGTGCAATAAAAAAAAAAACTAACGCCAACACACACATGACACATAGAAACGAACTATTTGATAACAACTGCCATATTCCTGAATTGGTACGGGGCATTTTAAGAACGAATGGAGGGTTGAATCTTGTTTAATGGCATGCCAAACCCGCTTTATGCCAATATTTTAAAAAAACGCTAAAACACTACGTGACAGAGTAACCCATGGTAGGTCAAAGAACGGTCTTCAACACAGAGCCTTGACTCACACCGAAAAGCAAGCTATAAAGGGTCAACATGAGCAGGTAAAACAATACAAACAGGGAAAAAAACGGATAAATCTATAAAAACGAGAAACAGTTATGAACCATATCAACAAACGACAACCACTGAACATCAGGCTCCTGACTTAGGACAGACACAAACAAATGCACCGGTTTTAAACTTTTTAATACATGTGTACGTTCCAACCTTCACTCTTACCTGAAACAATAGTGTAAGACCACAACATAGAAAGACACACTATAGAATATCTGAAATTTGTACACAAAAAAGAGTGAACCATGAAACCTTGTGAAGGAAAATGTAAGGAATTTGATCTATTTCGTCAAGAATTGATTTATTATTGGTTGTATAATGTCCAATGACAAATATTGCATGCATGTAAACTATCAACTAGACTACCTATGGGTACATACCAGGGGCAGATCCAGTAAAGGGGTTCCAACCCAAGATAAAGGGGGAGGGGTGTGAAACTGAAAAATGTTTTCAAGAATGTAAAGCTTCATATGTAATTGTTGCCTCCGTTTGGTCATTTTATTATGTCATCTTACCATGTAAAGAATTACATGACTTTGTATAGTAAAACACTATTTATATCAATAAACATACTCACACCAGCAGCTACCATCTTTTCATTATGGAGTCTAGGTCCTTTTGAAATTACATATTTTACAACGATACTAGTTAGTAGATTTACAAATTTACAGAAATGAGCTACACGTAGTCAGCCAAAACATACCAATTGACTAATAACAAGATTACTCGAGTTGTAAATATGTGCTAAAAGAGGGACGAAAGATACCAAAGGGACAGTCCAACTCATAAATCTAAAACAAACTGACAACGCCATGGCTAAAAATGAAAAAGACAAACAAACAACAGCACACACGACACAACATAGAAAACTAAAGAATAAACAACACGAACCCCACCAAAAAACTAGGGGTGATCTCAGGTACTCCGGAAGGGTAAGCAGATCCTGCTCCACATGCGGCACCCGTCGTGTTGCTTGTGTGATAACAAATCCGGTAAATAGTCTAATTCGGTAGGTCACATTCATGAAAGGGAAGGGGATTGTGGTTACGACGTAAGGTACATATCCGATATCATTTGTGAAACGGTTATTCCATAACGGTCAACCAACTCGTGATGACGTCCGTAAAATTTACGAAGGGATGATTTCAACTTCACCATTTGGAACTCTTGGTTCAATAGCTTCCTTGTGAGCAGCAACCCTCTATCTAGAAAATCATGATAGGCAATGCAAGCGGGGATATCGTATCAATTGGGAGATATATACCCCGTATGCAGGTGCTGCTGAAATGTTGCTACTTAGAAATAGAAAGTTCACAATTGGAAAGCTGAAATCATCTCTTTTGTCGTAAAGTTTTGTTTTCAACCGACCCTCATTGTCAATTTCTAGATGTAAGTCAAGATATGAGGCCGACTTAACTGTATCTAAAGTGCGTGTTGCTATGCTGTACTTTTTTGCATTGGCTAGAGGTATAGGGGTAGAGTTGAGATCTCACAAACATGTTTAACCCCGCCGCCGCGGCCTTTGTTAGTCTTGTATTATTTTAACTTTTAGTTTCTTGTGTACAATTTGGAGTTTAGTATGGCGTTCATTATAACTGAACTAGTATATATTTGTTTAGGGGGTCAGCTGAATGACTCCTCCGAGTGCGGGAATTTCTCGTTGCATTGAAGACCTATTGGTGACATTCTGCTGTTGTCTGCTCTATGGTTGGGTTGTTGTCTCTTTGGCACATTCCCCATTTCCATTCTCAATTTTATAATAATAGTGCATTGACTTGACATATCAATGATATACATGTAACGATGAAGCTTAGAAACGGGGAAATGCAAGGCTATGCCGAGCTTTTTCCCCGTTTCCGGCCGAATCCTTATTTCGTTGATATGTCAAGTCAATGCACTATTATTATCATTATACTACAATCTAAAAGAGTACATTTTCAATTGTTGTTTAGTGTTATGTTATTATTTGATTTAAATATTGGGAAACTTCTCCCTTTTATAAAAAGGCCTCATATCATGCAGGCGGAGAAATGTACAGCACAATGAAATGTACATCTACCTGTTGAAACCTGCGATCGATGATGAACAAGTTTGTTTTAGAATGAACTAAAATATCAACATTAAGCATAAGACATAATATGCAAACAATTAACAAGTGAGATTTTTTTTACTTTTGTGTTTTAATTTCCATATCAGGTAACAAAAGTCAATTTTGTATGCAAATAAGTTTATATTTGCATACATTTGTGACAAAATTGACTTTATCACAAAATTGAAGTTCTCATAAAACAAGTCTGTATCACATAGTTTTGTAAGACACAAATGATTTTGTTATGACAGAATTAAATTTTGTACAAAACCACAAGAGTCCCATTCGGCGCCCCGTACTTTGAGGCTCATTGTTATTTTAGAATGTAAAAAACAATTGATTTTTCCATTGCCGACAATAGTAATGTTTCTTGCTGTACTGATTTTATTGAGTTGATTTTTATTATAAAACCTTTTTTAAAATAAAGAATATTTATTGTGTTAACATATTTCATAAAAAAAATGATATGGTCGCGTTGCTTTTCTAGGTGTAATTTACAGTTGTCAAGGGTGACCGTCAATCTCGCACAAAAATAACAGTAAAATTTATGCATTCAACAACAGGAAGAAAAAAAATTCTCAACTATTTCTGAAGGAGGAATCAAATTTTATTTTGTCATTGCTACAACTAAGAATCAATAAGGTTTCAGGAAAAAAAATATTATTTGTGGCATACTCCACCCAATCAAAATCAGCCATGTTTTTGTTTCTGAATACTATGTTATGCTCATTTTCGACTGGTCCCAAAAGAGCTAATGGTAGATTATAACCTTTAAATCAATCGTTTACACAATACAATGGACGGAAGAGACAATTTATCCACTCAATAAACTAATGATCATCTTAAATATTAACCACTGGACGTTAAGCAACCAACAATCAATTATAAATGAATGGTTACGTCATACGTAACGATCGATGAAGAAATAACAAAGTATCTCAAGGTTGCAATTTAAATGTGTTGCACTTCATGACTTATAGATTTTACTTCCTCGTAGTTAGTATCAACAAAATACTGTATCCAAGGACAAACACGTTATGCTTTTAAAACCCTGTTTTAAAGGTAAGCATGTATGCAAGTATGACCCAAAAATTGCTCGTTCAAAGTTCACTTTTAGGATTTTGTATTTTTTATATAAGTCATGCCTTTTATCTATATCATTCCGAGTAGTCATTGGTTTTTAATAATTCAATAGTTCATTGTATAGAACACTATTCAAAAGTTACTTGTACGCTACACTTTCATTTAAATTAATTATCAAAGATTTATATCCGTCTTTATGATAAAAGATTGTGTAACAAGAATATAGATAAATTGACACTACGTGATTACTGTCGATAGTCATTCTTGACAAACTTATATATAAATAAATATATACGAAAAATGTCATGCATTCATTTGCTTAACATCAGAAATATTTCAACGTGAAGTTCTTTCATTGGATTTACACTGTATTTGTTAGTTAAACCATGCATTCTTCATATACAACTAGACGAGGTCATCCCCCCTTTTCACTCTGAAGTAATTGTATTTTAACTACACAAAGTTGAGCATGGGAGCACATAAATTCATGGTTCACTGTAGAACTGCCTCTCATACAAATGAATATTATTCCAAAAAATGACGAAGTTCAATATTCTCAAAAAAGAGAAGTTGTTGATCAAAATCAAAATCCTGACCACATGCACACCTTCAATATATGAACAAACAGCCAGCAAAGTTAAAACTTCCAATCATTTAAACTGTAGGAGGAGTTATCCGGAAATACACCTCTCATGCACGTATATACTCCAAATATGAACAAAGTTGAGTTATCTCTCAAAAAAGCAATTTTTTTAAATAAAAAAAAATGTAAATCTGACCACATGCACATCTTTCATATGTTTACAAACAGCCATCAAAGTTAAAACTTCCAATCATTTAAACTGTAGGAGGAGTTATCCGGAAATACACCTCTCATGCACGTATATACTCCAAATATGAACAAAGTTGAGTTATCTCTCAAAAAAGCAATTTTTTTAAATAAAAAAAAAATGTAAATCTGACCACATGCACATCTTTCATATGTTTACAAACAGCCATCAAAGTGAAAACTTCCTGGCATTTAAACTGTATGAGAGTTATCCGGAAACGCAATGCGCCCCTTATGCATGCATATACTCCAAAATGACTAAATTCAACCATCTCCAAAAAGTGCAAAAAAATAATAAAAAATCGAAACACTCACCAAATGCACACCATCAATATATGCATGATAATTTCAAACAGACAGCAAAGTAAAAACATCCTAGCATTCTAACTGTAAGAGAAGTTATCCGGAAACGCAATGCACCCCTAATGCATGTACAAGAGGGACGAAAGATACCAAATGGACAGTCAAACTCGTAAATCTAAAACAATCTGACAACGCCATGGCTAAAATGAAAAAGACAAACAAAAAACAGCACACATGACACAACATAGAAAACTTAAGAATAAACAACACGAATCCCCCCAAAAAACTAGGGGTGATCTCAGGTGCTCCGGAAGGGTAAGCAGATCCTGCTCCACATGTGACACCCGTCGTGTACAACTATATCCAAAAGAGCAAAAATTAATATTTATCGAAATCCTCACCACATACTTACCTTCAATATACCCATATGGGACGGACGGACGTAAGACAGGAGGACCGACGGACAGAAGGATGAATGGGCTGGAGAAAACAAAATGCCCCCAACTTTCAGTTGTGGGGAGCATAAAAAAGAAGATGTGTTATGTTTACCAATGAGACAACTATCCACACTAGACCGTAATGACACAGAAATTATCAACTATAGGTCAATGTACGGCCTTCAAC
This sequence comes from Mytilus edulis, assembly GCF_963676685.1. Taxonomy (NCBI): domain Eukaryota; kingdom Metazoa; phylum Mollusca; class Bivalvia; order Mytilida; family Mytilidae; genus Mytilus; species Mytilus edulis. The sequence continues at coordinate 21,180,874 of NC_092357.1, forward strand.
AATGAGAAAAGTCACTATCGCATTTACAGCTATAAAAGGCTTTTTTTTTTTGTTAATAAACTTTTCCAACAAGGCTTTTAGTCCTGCACTACTCGTCCCATTGAATATATAAATGGCTTATAATCAATATTTCAATAATCGGTAGTAGAAAAACAAAGTTATTAAAATAAATATATTGTCATCCTACATAACAAGCATATTAAACTTTATCAGGGGAAAAAGGTCAGATGTCCTTGTAGTGTATCATGTTTAATAATATAGCCACGTCCGATTTTAATAGGAATGTAAAATTGTATTCCCAGTGAGCGCCATTAAAAGTTATAGACTACTCCTTCAAATGTCCTATCTTTTCAAGCAAAATTTGACATTTTAAAAGCTTTATTAATATTATACTTTAACTTCTTAGAAATCAGTTGTATGCTGAATTGTACATGTATCACCTTTGTACATGCCGATTTTCAACCGATGTTTCAAGTCTTCTAAGAAAGAACTGTCTTTCGGAAGTCAAGTTCTACTTAAAATAACCACAGGTTGTCTGAAGATCTTAAATTAATATACTATGGAGAACATCAATCCTCAATTTTTGTATGCAAACACATAGACAAGTAAATTTGGACTCAGAATGGTCTAAATATATTTTGCATTCACATAAATTTTCATTTCTGAAAATTGGTTATTTAGTTTAAGTGAAGAATGACATCAAAGGCATTATTTCTTTAAGAGGAGGGCTATTTTTACGTTCTTGATTGGAAGGGGTGAATTAGTAGTCAGACACCTCAAAAGTACCTACAGTACAAAGATCCAAGATGTAATGCAATGTTATGTAATTCAATTTTTCAAAACTATTTGAGATTAATATTGAATTAGGAAACACATTTTAAAACCGCTTCTTCAGAAATGTAAATGACTATGCCTGATTGACTATTATAGATTTTAATAATTCATTTTGTAAACAGCTTGTTTATTCGAGGAAAAAAAGATCTATCTAATTTAAATACCCCGACATGATTAGCTGATACCTTCCATTGCCATATTAATGCCATATTTCTTTTTTGTGTATTCTGCATGTATTGTTGCAAAAACACAGCATATCCGTTTAAGAAATATAATGGAAGTAAAATCGCAAATTACTGAACTCCGAGGAAAATTTATTCGGAAAGTCCCTAATCATATGGCAAAATAAAATTACCAAACACATCCAAAACGAATTGACAACAACTGTCATACTCCTTCATTGGTACAGGCATTTTCAAATGTAGAAAATGCTGGATTGAGCCTGGTGTTATAGCGCTAAACCTATCATTTTATACATCAGTCTCATCAAATTTTGTTATATTTACAACAATGCATGCAATAAATAGACATAATGAATAAAATAGTCAAAATGGGTACATCAGTCATCATCGTGTTCCAATTTTAAAAGAAACAATTTTACAAAAGAGCACAAAGGCATCTACCAAATTAAAAACACATTCATTGTTTCGAGTGTCTGACGTCAGAAAATGTATGTACGTCACATAGATATAAGAAGATGTGGTATGAGTCTTTGAGACAAATCACCATTCAGGTTACAATATATAAAAGTAAACCAATCAAAAGAACGGTATTCAACACTGAGACTCGGCTCTAACCGAACAGAAAGATATAAAGTGACCCACGTCTATCAACTTCATCCCAATTTAAATGTGTATACATGTTTTATTTCCAGTAAAAACCATCAGATTCGACTATAATAGTAATCAAGACTTTTGAAGATATGGATCTACGTCCCCGAATGAAACTCTCAAACACAGAATCAATGACAACCTTAGTGGGAGAAAATGCACCAAGATCAGCTGTTACGGCTAGCTTGAATAGTGAAGATAAAAAAGAACATACGCCACAACAAGAAGACCCTTTAGAAGAGTTAACGTCACATGAAAGATATTTGGCGTCACCTTTCACTAAACAAAATGTTGCATTGGTATTTGGTAACAGTAAGCTTTATGTCCAAAAAGAACTTCTTATAGCGGTGTCACCCGTGTTCAAAGCCATGTTTAGTTCTTCAATTCTTGAAGGATCGAAAGAAGAAATACCTTTACCAGGGAAACAACTCAGTCATTTTGTTCTTTTTTTACGTTATTTGGCTCCAGGATTCGATGATGAATTTTCAGGTAGATACACCAATAGGTCAATAATTTGGTCATCTGGTCAACAGTATTGCAATGTCGGTGTAGACAATCGAAATCACTTGATATATATATGTGATTTTAATCTTCTTTTCTAGTTTAAAAAATGAAAAGGTTTTTACCAACCTGAAGGAATTTTGTTTTTAATCAAAGTTTGTCTACAAAAGAAACATTCGATAATTTCCGTTATCGTAATGTCTAAACATGGATCAGTAAAACCTGTATTGTCAACTAACACATTAGAAAATGCAAATATGTAGCTTCGGTAACACGTTATATGATTGGTATGAGAAAACATTTAAGAACTGAATGCTCTTTTTTGTAAATTTATTGGGGTGTAAAAGCGTTGACCGAAGTACATTTTGTATAAAGTTACAAAAAAAAGCATTCAATACTTATAATTACATTTTTACCTATAGGATCATGAAAACACGCCTTTTATCAAGTTTTATTTTATTTACCTGTGCACTTTATTGTGGAACCTCGTGTCATCATGAATGAAAAGTTTCATTGTGTAATGCAATTGATTAAGGAATATCACGAGATTGCTAGTTAGCCAATCAGAATAACATATTATAATGAAACATACATCTAATGTAATTATTCTACCGTAAAGATTATTGATATTTATAGATTATCGTTCATCATCTCATTCTTGCTTGAGCCGACCAGTGATAAATATGCTTAAGTGTCATATATATAAGAAGATGTGGTATGAGTGCAAATAAGACAACTCTCCATCAAAGTCGCAATTTGTAAAAGAAAACCACCATATTAGGTCAAAGTACGGTCTTTAACACGGAGCCTTTAACAAGCTATAAAGAGCCCCCAAAATGTATTGTAAAACCATTCAAACAGGAAAATCAACGGTCTAATTCATATAAAAAAACTGTTAAACAATATCTTCCTCATATCAATGAATATTCTAGTAATTGTTTTGTTTCAGGTGACACTGTGCACGACATGCTGTCTTTAGCAGATGAATATCAAACTGATGATTTAAAGAAAAGGATTGAAAAGTTTCTTGTCAAAGGTGCACTAACTAAATCTGATTCCATCACTTCAGAGCAAATCATAATAGATATTCTTGAAGCAGAAATGTTCAAGTTATCTGACTATCTTAATGCATCAATTGCTGTGGCTTCACGGAAAAAGTTCAACAGCTTGACAAAGAGTCCAAAGTTTGAAGAAATATCTTTAACAACACAACGTAGAATTAGCTTTAAAAGATGGGAAGATATCGATGAGATATTTAACAAGGCCGTAAAAGTTAGTCATCGGTTTAAACAGTATTATGAAGATATTCATATTGGATTTGGATTTAGGTCTGCTCCACCTGAACAATATGAAATTGATATAAAAGATGTTGGCGAACATTTAAAACCATATATGAAAGAGAACTAATTGTTGGAAGCACATTGATAAGAGGATGTACATGAACACATTCGCATACATTCATTTACATTGGAGCGCATTACCACTCACCGAAGTTCGGGTGAAGTCGGATTTTAAAAATTAGTATGTGTGAATTTGTTTTGTTTTTTTTTCTTTTTAGGAGAGGAATTTTTAGACGTAGGTTATAAAGCATGATAGGACCACACTTCTGTGTTATATTAGTACCGATTAATATACATGTAGATGGACATACTCACTGCTCGATATCTTTTGTATTTTCATATTAAACGTTTACAGTTACAGTGTAGAAATACATGAAATTGTTGTTACACATCCACTTCAATATTTATCAATTTTAAGTCAAGAGATATCTATTCAAAAATACGTATGTTTATCTTAATTTGACGACGGTTTTGGTGTGTGTATGTGTGTGTTTTGTGTTTTACAGTATTTTGTAAACATGTATTGTAGTACATCTTGGTACATTTTAAAACAAAATATACAAACTTGTGAACATGAATAAGAGAAAATTGTGTATGGAATTTAATGCTACTTTCATACAAGTGAGAGGTTTTGATGGCTATTCAATTCGCCATTTTCTACATAAGAAAGTACCTGACGCAAATCAGGAATAATATGACAGTTGTTATCCATTTGTTTGATGTGTTTGAGCTTTTGATTTTGACAATTGATTCAGGACTTTCCTATTTCCTCGGAAATCAGTATTTTCGTGATATTACTTTTTGCTGATCTTATATCTTGGCCTGTACGTTCAACAGTCCATGGACTTTGTTGTGTAATCAAATGAATGTTTTAGTTACAGTTACATTGTAACTTATCTGACTTGCACATATACATGTACAGTTATATGCTCGCTCAGTCTCGTATATCATGAGTGAACTTAACAATTCACAGTTGTTTTCGAATCCCTGTGGGTTTATTGATTATTTCTTACTTTACGTCCAGTGGCAAACATTTCAAGCATGTTCAGGACGAACCGCCGTGGATTTTAATTTCCATCTTACCGCTGGTCGGATTTATTGAGGAAATTCCATTCCGCATATTTGTTCTAAAGCTAGGATGGTTTGTGCCGAACTTGTAAGTTCAGGAAAATTTATTTCAACCTCCTCTACTTTACAAATAAACGGGAGTTTATTTCCCGTTGAGTGTTAACCGTGAAAAAAATGTGTCATATTAACAAAAGTAACGTTATGATGATACGATAAATTTAATGTTCAGTGGCAAATATCACATGCATATCAATATGAGCACTTGTTGATGTTCAAGAATATGAACATTGCTTTGAACTGAGCTGAACTGAGCTAGATTTTAACTGATGCTAATAAATATCAGGTAAGAATTGTCACCCTTCATTGTGAAAAAAGGGAGGTGAGGTTGGATTGCCTATGCGACAACTATTCACCAAAGTTAAGATAAAATGGATGCAAGAAATTATAATCAGTCGCACAGTTGTCAACAAGGAGAAACACACAAAGCGTATAGTAAAAAAAAACGGGTATGAAAAATATAAAACATACAGCACATATGTGAAAACTAACGGGCTGATTTATAATAAAACAATTTATGAAGCAAAATAATAATAGACAACGACAAACACTGAACTATAGGCTGTTGATTTGGGAGAGACACTTTAAGAATGTGGCGGAGTTAAACATGGTTGAAGCCATCAACAAAATATGGGACAGTACTTTAATAGTATAACATAAGAACAAACTATACAAATCATTTGAAAGGGGCTAAACTCATCAGATCGAAACAGAGTAGAAAAACATCTAACAAAGACATAGATCGGACATGACATGGAATTCATACATCCCTCACAACAAAGTAGATCTTAGAGCACATTAGTTCGACACCAAAACTTCTCACCCATATCAGATAGGAAGCAAATATCAGTTTTCTTACAACAAACCAACTGTGCACTGCACTCAGAACGAGCACGCTATCATGAGACCATCGGCACTTTTAACGACAAATACAGTTACAGGGGAGGTAATGACGTCGAAAATGTAAAATGTTGTTTTTGCGAGGTCCAACTTTGACATAGGAAGAAATTTCTTATCCACAATATATCTTAATGTGCCCCCCCTCTCCCCCTCCCCCCCCCCCCCCCCAAACCCTTAGTTGTCTATCTATTCTAAATGTATTTTTTTTAAATGCAATGTGTTTGTCGGGCTTAATTAAAACATTAAATGTTTGATTTCTTTGCCAGATTTATTTTATTGATACTACTCCATGTCTTTGTTTTTCAATAGATATAGGAAGATGTGGTGTGAGTGCCAATAAGACAACTCTCCATCCCAATAACAATTTATGAAAGTAAACCATTATAGGTCAATGTACGGCCTTCAAAACGTAGCCTTTGCTCACACCGAACAACAAGCTATTAATGGCCCCAAAACTACAAGTGTAAAACCATTCAAACGGGAAAACCAATGGTCTAATCTATATAAAAAACGAGAAACGTGAAACACGTATAAATTACTTAAACAGACGTCAACTATACTGTACATCAGATTCCTGACTTAGGACAGGTGCAATATTTGCAGCTGGATTAAACGTTTTAATGGTACCAAACCTTCTCCTTTTTTCTGAAACAATAGCATAACATCACAACATAGAAAAACACACGATAAAATATCAATTGGCAGATTAACTCAATCAAAAAACGTAGATTAACACACTATGAACGAATAAATTTGATTTGCGATAAATATAATGCACAGAAAGTGCTTTGATCGTCAGTTTGCAAAAAAATCTGCTCAAATCGGTGCTTGTAACAGCCGCTTAATAATGATATATTAACAGCAAACAACTGTGTTAAAATTGACTCATTAAGAAAGCTAATACCAAAATGGACGCCCTACCAAAAAAACAACGAGAAGGCATTCAAAATTCCATCATGCAAAACAACCATACGGAAGGACATCAGAGAGCGGAACACCTTGCACATCTGTACTGTCTCTGTCCCGAGTCTTAAGTATTTCAAGGCTAAGCTTCTTCGTTAAAATTAAATGACGTGTTTTTAATATGCGTATGTATATGTCGTATGCAAATTATGATTGTGTACATGTTATAACCTGTACAATAAAAACTCGTACACAAAATATATATAAATTTATTGAATTAAAAAATTTCATGCGCTCGCTCATAAAATGTGACAGAACAGTCAACCAGTTGACGATGGTCGCTAACCGGAAGAAGTCTTAAACTGTGAAATTAATGGTGTTGTTTAGGATTTTCTTCTTCTCCTGTTTGAAAGCGTGGTTGTGACTTTGAGATGAAGAACAGCATTAAAAGCGCTGTTCCTTTGCTTTTTGTGTAGTTACATTCTAACAATCCCCTTCCCTTTCATGAATGTGACCTACCGAATAAGACTATTTACCGGATTGTTTATCACATAAGCAACACGACGGGTGCCACATGTGGAACAGGATCTGCTTACCCTTCAGAAACACCTGAGATCACCCCTAGTTTTTTGGTGGGGTTCGTGTTGTTTATTCTTTAGTTTCTATGTTGTGTCATGTGTGCTGTTGTTTGTTTGTCTATTTCATTTTTAGCCATGGCGTTGTCAGTTTGTTTTAGATTTATGAGTTTGACTGTCCCTTTGGTATCTTTCGTCCCTCTTTTTTTGAGTCATTGAAAAAGAATATATCCTTTTTAGCTCACCTGGCTTCCTGGTCAAGTGAGCTTTTCTTATCACGGCGTCCGTCGTCCGTCGTCCGTCGTCGTTAACTTTTACAAAAATCTTCTCCTCTGAAACTACTGGGCCTTTAACCAAAGTTGGCCACATTCATCATTAGGGTATCTAGTTGAAAAAAAATGTGTCCGTAACCGGGCCAACCAAACCAAGATGGCCGCCATCGCGATAGAGATAAACTGTAAACGACAATAATGTTCAGCAAAATAAGATCTACAAATAAGTCAACATGACCAAAATTGTCAGTTGACTCCTTGAGGAGTTATTGCCCTTTAAAGTAAATTTTTAACCATTTTTCTAAAACTTTAGTAATCTTTTAAAAAAATCTTCTCCTCTGAAACGACTGGGCCAAATTTAACCAAACTTGGCCACAATCATTATTCAGGTATTTAGTTTAAAAAATGTGTTCGATGATCCCGCCTATGAACCAAGACGGCCGACATGGCTAAACATAGTACATAGGGTGAAATGCAGTTTTTTGTTCATATCTCTGAAACCAATACATTAAGAGCAAATATGCAGTGGATGAAGTTGTTCATTAGGTCAAGATTTATCTGCCCTGACATTTTCAGACCAATCAGACAACTTTTTTGTTGGGTTGCTGCCCCTGAATTGGTAATTTTAATAAAAGTTTGCAGCTTTTGGTTATTATCTTGAATACTATTATAGATAGAGATAAACTGTAAACAGCAATGATGTACATCAAAGTAAGAACTACAATTAAGTCAACATGACCACAATGGTCAATAGCCACCTTAAGGAGTTATTGCCCTTTATAGTCAAATTTTTACAATTTTCAAAATTTTTGTTTTTTGTAAACTTTTACAAATTATTTTCAACTGTCACTTCTGGGTCAAACTATTAATAGATAGAGATAATTTTATAAGCAGCAAGAATGTCCAGTAAAGTAAGATATACAAACACATCACCAACACCAAAACACATTTTTGTCATGTGTCCTTTGTTTAATATGCTCAAAGACCAATGTGAGCGACACAGGCTCTTTAGAGCCTCTTGTTTTTATGTAACTAATTTAATCGAAAACCGACCGATTAAGGTTCATCATAAGGAATTCATTTTCAAAATGGATACCAAAATGACAACTTTTTGTTTACACTATTATGAACAGTTTACTATTGTTTTCCAATAAAAGTCAAATGCAATGATATGTGTATGTTCTGAGGTCAATTATTTTGTACAGGTGGTCTGCATATGTGAGTGTTATTTTTTAAAAACATGCATTTCTTGTCGAGCTTTTCAAACTAACAACACATGTAAGCCAAAAAACTGGAACAAGTTATTGGAACATTTTCATCCCCAATTAAACATACCAAATGATTTGTTATCTTCACCCCCAGTTCCTGCCATACCTCTTTTATTTTCTCTCTCTCTGGTTAGGATAGAACAGTACTTCAAAGTTTGAGTATGCTAAAAACATGGAGGCTGCCATGTTGCAAATAGGGGTTAAGAAAGTTTGAGGTCAATATAAGAATTTCTTTCCACTGTCAGTTCCAGTTTTATAACCATTGGTTAATTTTTAAATCTTCTAGTGTGTGTGCCTACTTTTATAGAAATCGGAGTTATGTATGCAGACGTATACCTTCTTTTATTTTGTAAACAAATGCTATGTTTACATTTCAGCAGCATGTCCGTAAAGTGTGCGTAGGAAATTATCGTTAAAAATATTAAGAAAGAATTTTATAGCTGAATAAAATATCTTTCATATGATTTTTTTATCTTTTTAGTTTGAAATCAAATTTTTATTCCGATTTCGATCGTATGTTATATCGTAATATATTTCATTCTTTTGGACTATTTCAGGAATAAACACTTCCGGTTACACAGGAATTTGCACTCTGGTTGATCTTTTGAACATACGAAGTGAAAGTACAGATTTTAAGGGTTTTTACATCTTCGTACGTCTTCAGCTTATTTCATACAGGTATAAATGATGTTATTTATGGATACCATGAAAAAAACTACTTAGATCTTTCCATCGATCTCTTTGCAGCATCACATTTCAATCATTGATCGGCATGCTTTGATGATTATTTTTATAATTTAAAATTTGTTTTCAATTGTTTTCAGTTAATTATATGCAGCCCTAATGTATTGGTAAGGAATATTTCACCATATAAATATATTTAAAAAATGTAATAAACAATTATTAGGTTCTATATTAGTTGACCAATGTATGGAGGGCTTCTGTTGCAAGCATACTATCACAAAATCAAAGTTGAAATAGTAAAACAGGTTTACAAGTGTATATGAGGTTCTAAGAATGGTTAATAGAAAGAAGAAAACATATAAGAGGTTTGGGTTGCCTTCGGGTAGATTTAGAGTACATCGCAAATCTAAAAACATATATAGTGGAAACAAAAGCAAAACATATGGTTGCAATGCAGGAGAAGGTTTACGACTGAAGATTTTTAAGAAGCGATCGCTATCATCCTTTACTAGGCGTCGGATAAACTTACTTAGAAAACATTTGAACAGTTCAGATAGGGTGTTTCGAGCAACTGATGGGTCTTTAAAATCTTCCAATTACAAATCGTGTAACTCACCGGCATCTGGATACCGATTAATTGCAATTCAGAAATTACAACAGCATTACTACGATATTGCTAATCATGTTGTCTTTTGTGACAAGGCAAGAGATATAGCTGTAAGGGGAGATAATATGGTTGAGATCATTTCACAGCCCGCTAATTATGGATTGGCTACAACACTTCAAGCCCGCTGCTCTGGTTGTCAGCAGAAGCTGTCATTTGACACTAGTCCAAGACTCGAAACAAACGCCAGTAGACATTTCGATGTTAATGTCCGTGCTGTATGGGGAGCACTGGCCAGCGGAAATGGGTTAGCGCATTTAAATGAAGTATTAGCGACATTAGACTCTCCGACTATGTCACAAAACACTTTTACAACGATTGAAAACGAAATCAGTCAGTGGTGGAAAGATCTTCTGCAAGAAGACTTTTCACAAGCTATTGCAGAGGGAAAAAAAATAGCTATTGCAAAGGGTAACTTTCATGAAGGTGTGTACATGTTGTCTCTCATTAATATAAATATACTCTATGATAATTTATGGTGCATATCATCATGTTTTAATTGTCAAAAATTGGCCACTGCAAAATGACTGTTTGAAATGTTTTAATCAAAACTTACAAGGTGCAAAATGTCAATTCTGGTTGATGAAATAATTTCAGTTGATAAAAATGGAATTAATATCTGAATATAAAACATATTTTGAATATAAGAAAATGACATATTTACTCTATTTACATTGAAGTCCATCATAATTTTTATAAGCACCATTTACGTGCATATAACATTTAAAAAATATTAATACTTCAACAGTTTAACTTATTGATAATTAATTTTTTTATGTATCACTATGAATGTAATATAGGATATGAGCTAGGCGCTTTCACTTTGAACAGTGTCTTGACTGTCCATACAAAAAAACAATATACACTGTGTCAGTTAAAATCAAGGCATTTCAATATGCACATTATCCAAATTTAACTAATTGATTACTTCATTATTTTTGTTAAATGTCAAGTGGCAAATATTTCATCAATTTTAAAGACTATAGTTAATAACCAATAAATATGATAAATAGGGCATGTAGGTCTTGCAAAAGTGCCCATCAGGATGATGTGGATGGACATTTTTGACTTCCACTGTAACATTAACAAATATTGGATCACATACAAATATTGCAATGCCAATGTCTCTTCATGATGCATTTTATTTAACATTATCTGATCATGCTGATCTAACATGTCTGCAAACTTCTGCATTTATATTCCATATGGCCAACCTGATGACCCACTTAGGCAATATTTTCACTACTTGTCAAAAACACGGAGTTAACATATTTCTATTCAACATGTACCCTTTTAGGAGGATTTAAAATGTATAAGGTACATGTACATGTATATATGTACCTGTACATTGTATATAACATTTATATTTTGTTATTAAACAAATCATATTCCTAAATAGTTTAAATACTCATTTTGCCTAGTGGAAATGACAATAAAGGAATAATTTATTATTAAAAATTAGCACATGGCATGTTACAGATAATGTTTTAATAAATTCTATACCGATTGTAAGCTGACCGAATTTTTATGCACAACCTTCGATAGTAGATGACATTTTGTTTTCTGGTCTGTTCGTCCGTTTTTCAGTCTGTTCATACATTTCATTGACTGTATGTCCCGCTACAGATTAAGTTTTTGGTCAAGGTTGTTTTTATTGAAGTCCAATCAACTTGAAATGTAGTACACATGTTCACAATTCACTGTGACTAATCATACATAATCCGTCTATCCCGCTCCAATTTATAGCATTTACTCTAGATAGTTTCCAATCAACTTGGACGCGTTTTGGTACATACATGTACAATGTACTATGGACACATTCTTGATTCATTAACCTCTACACTCAATAAGTCATATAAATTTAGATATTTCCTATACATGTAATTCATGTAATTTACAAATGTACTTATGTAAACAAATAACCATCTAACATATCTAATTCATTTTTAAGATAATTTTTTTTATAATTTTCATATTTCATTTCTCAGGCTTATATTTAAACACATATGTCATTGCATGTTTGACATGTTTGATGTGTATTTAATCTAAACAAAAATAATGAAAGCAATTAAACAATCCTTCAACTGTTGTCACAGGACAATTGTACATGTATATATCATGTAAATAAATTAAAGTACACAAATACATAAAATAGGATAGATGCAAAGCATTCTACCATTCACACATGTATAACCCATTATGTGTCTACATCATGTACATGTAGATTTAAAGTTCTAATTGATAAATATATGCATTTGTGTCTGTGTGTACATTTTGTACATATTCAAATACAAATCCTATAAATTTAAATTTTCAAATAAGAATAAACTGAATTATAACATATATATGCATGTCTAATCAGTCTTAAAAAACTTTAAAAGCATTTTTTTTTCATTTTATATATTAAACTGGTCCCTCAATAACAGGATTAGATTATCTTAATTAATCATGATAAATGGACAAAAAAGTAATTATAATTAAACATGAAATATAAACTTCCAGTGATTTTGTTATAAAAAGTGCATGTACACTTTCCAGTTATGTAGATGCTATAAACAAATGAGAGAAAACCTAACTACATGTGTCATAATTTATCATGTTTATAACCTATTGTAACTATTGGACATATAAAAAAATAAAACTTAGATTTCAAAATAATTATTACAATTAAAATTATAATTCAACCATCATTGACCATTACATTTTTATCAGATTATATCACAAGTATTATCTTTATTGTTGACTTTCTGGTTAATCCTAGGAAACATTATCAATTATCATAATGATGATCTAGATGACTTGAAATTACCACACGATTATACTTTTTATGCAAAACATAGAAAAAAATGTAAAAAGAAATCAGGTGGTATTGTTGTTGTTTATAGAAAACACCTGTCGAAATTTTTAAATTTTATAAATTCTGAATCTGAATTTGTTCAGTGGGTAGAAATTTCAAAGAATTTATCAAACTTGCGAGAAAACATTTTGCTAGGTTGTATTTATATACCCCCCGAAAATACACGATATACTTCTGAAGAGTCGTTTTTGGAAATTGAAGATGAATTAATTAAATACTCAACTGATACAAAAAATATTGCATTAATTGGTGATTTTAACGCCAGAACTTCTACTGTCTCAGATTACATTATTCCTGACGAAAACTTATTAGAAATTTTAGATGTCAATGATTTTTATGATAATGATGATAATATTTTTTCATACCTTCATCTTAAAGATAAAGATATCCCTCTTGAGAGGTGTAGTAAAGATCGTGGTAGAGTAATAAATATGGTAATATGTTAATAGAACTTTGTAAAAGAAGTGGTATTTATATTTGTAATGGCAGATTATTTGCTGATAAACATATTGGTTGTACAACTTGTAAAGATGCAAGTTTAGTAGATTATTTAATTATGTCTCCATGTATGTTTGATATAACATCAGATTTCGGTATTGTTGATTTTAATCCTATGTTTTCTGATGTTCACAATAGATTATATTTTTCATTTTCGTTTCCCTCGAGCAATTCATTAAACAATTCGCATAATCATACAATAAACAGTAATACTTACATCAGGTGGGACAGTACAAAAACAGACGATTTCACTCAGGTGTTGACAAACGATACAGGTAGCTCATTACAACAGTTAAATGATATTTTGAATAGTATTGAAATTGACACAGCCACCAGTGAAAGTGTTAACGGTCTAGTAAATGACCTAGGTCGTGTACTTTTAGACACGGCTGAGACTGTATTTGGTAAATCAAAAAAGAAACTACACAACCCCGACCATGAAAATAAACCATGGTTCAATAAAGAATGTCGAATCAAACGAGATGCATTTCATAAAAGCAAAAGTACATACAATAAAGCAAAATCAGATGCAAACAAAACCGTATTAAATCACACAGCTCGAGAATATAAAAAAATTCTACAAGTTAATTATCACAAATATAAAGACAAATGTTCAAATGAGCTGAGAACATTGTCAAAGCATGACACCAAAGGATTTTGGAAAACACTAAAAAAAATGTCTTACACTAAAAAAGAATCTCCACCAATAGATATAAATACATTTTACGATTATTTTAAGGATTTAAACGCGGGCGAAGAAGATGATATACATGCACCCGATCTTGACATTAATCAGATATCTAGTAACCCCATTTATGATGAAATATTGAATGGAAGTATTACTGAACTGGAAGTCTTGGAAGCCATGAAAAATTTTAAAAATAACAAGGCACCTGGTTCTGATAAAATACTTAATGAATTTTTGAAAAATTCACCACCTTTTTTTATGTCATTGTATTGTAAATTATTTAATATTGTATTAGATACTGGAATTATTCCAGACTCTTGGACAAATGGCATTATTAAACCTGTGTTCAAAAATAAAGGCAATCCTACAGATCCTGATAATTTTAGAGCTATTACTCTTATCAGCTGTTTGGGAAAATTATTCACTTCTATTATTAATACTAGACTAAATTTTTTTGCGAATGAAATTTCGCTTATATCAGAAAATCAAGCTGGTTTTAGAAAAGGATATGCAACAACAGATAATATTTTTGTGTTACATGCACTTGTAGAATTATATTTTTCATTTGGAAAAAAACTTTTTTGTACATTTATTGACTTTAGAAAAGCTTTTGACACTGTTTTAAGAACTGGATTATGGCAAAAACTACATCTTAGTGAAATCAAGGGGAAATGTTTCAAAGTTATCTTTAATATGTATCAAGGTATTAAATCTTGTGTTCAATATAATGGTGAACAATCAGAATTTTTTCCATGTCTGATTGGTGTTAGGCAAGGGGAAAACTTGTCTCCTTTTTTATTTTCTATTTTCTTGAACGATTTGGAACAATATTTTAGAAATTTAGATGGTATTCCTTTAGAACTTTTAAAGGAAAAATTTGAAAACGAACTTCATATATTTTTTGAATTGTTCGTAATTCTGTATGCTGATGATACAGTAATCTTTTCAGAAACTAAAGAAGGCTTGCAACATTCCTTAGATATTTTCCAGTTGTACTGTGAAAATTGGAAATTGAAGGTGAATGTTAAGAAAACCAAAGTTATGGTATTTAGCAAGAGGAAACCTAAAGAAAATCTGAAATTTACACTGCAGAATGATTTACTTGAAATTGTTGATACATATTCGTATTTGGGTGTAATTTTTAAATATAATGGTACATTTTTTGATACCAAGAAGAAACTTGTAGATCAAGCCCAAAAGGCACTGTTTTATATTTACAAAATTATACGGAATGAATCTTTACCAATTGATCTACAATTTAAACTCTTTGATTCTATGATAGAACCTATCTTACTGTATGGTTCTGAAGTTTGGGGCTTTGAAAACCTGAAAATTATCGAAAAAACTCACTTGAAATTCTGCAAAAGGGCGCTGAAAGTTAGAAACACTACACCTAATTTTATGGTGTACGGAGAATTGGGTAGATTTCCTCTTGAAATAAAGGTGAAAATTAGAATGATTATATATTGGTGTAAAATTGTAAATAATGAATCAAAACTATGCAGTTTATTGTATAGACTGATGCTTGGTTTAAGGCCTAAATCTAAATACACCTTTAAATGGGTAAATTGTATAGAAGCAATATTAAACGATACTGGCATTGGATATATTTTTGCCAATCAAATAGGCTACTGTGATAAAATGTACTTAAAACAGATACTTTGTGATCAATTTGTACAACAGTGGTTTAGTAATATTGAAAATTCATCACGAGGTCAATTCTACTCAATATTTAAAAAAGATTTTACTTTAGAAACATATCTGCTAAAACTTCCCGAATATTGCAGGCTTTGGATCACACACTTTAGGTGTTCAAATCTGCGTCTGCCTATAGAAACAGGCAGATGGCAAAATATCCCGAGGCATGATAGAATATGTACTTTGTGTAAGAGTAATATTGGTGATGAATTTCATTTGCTATTTAAGTGTACTTATCAAAACATTGTAGTATTAAGGGAAAAGTTTCTGCCAAGCTATTACACAGTGAACCCTAATTATAAAAAAATGGAAGGTCTTCTTTCAATATGTAATGTACAACTGTATAAACGTCTTTCTGTATTTATCAAAAACATTGCAAATATGTTCTGAAAATGTTAAAAAAAACATGTTGTATGTTATTGTTATATCTTTATACTATGTCATTGATACCACATAATTACTTCGTCATGTTTATATAATGCTATTATGTATGACCTCATGTTACACATGTATCTGTGTCTGAGTGTTCAAATAAAATCTTAAAATCTTAATCAAATTATTATTATAATATATTCTAATTGATATTATATGTGCATGACATGTACCAGCAACTATTCAATATTGTGTTTTATGGTTGTTAAAAACTCTTACTGTAAACTTTTAATTATGACTCCTTGAAAAAATTTTAATAACAGAGTTATCTTGTACACTTGATAAATATCATTTCATACCTGCCAACTTTTAAAAATGTCCATGGGGGTTTTGGGTTCAAGATGGCTGTCATAGTTCTTAAATACCTTTAAGGGGGACTGCAAATACATTTTAATGTTGTTTTTTGGCTTCTTCATACTTTTTATAAGCCTAAATTCATTGGAAAATGAATTGTTTTGTTTAAATTGTGGACAAAATTGCTCTTTCAAAATTTCAATTTGGGAGCCTCCATGGGGAAATCCCCCGCAAATAGTGACAGTTGGCAGGTATGTCATTTCCATCATATAAATGAAACATTATGGTAATAATATATTGCATGTTATTAAGACATGTAAGATACTTGTTGAAAAGTTCAATAAGATCTTTCAACAATGAGCAAAACCCATACAGCATATATCGTGTTATTATATAATAAAAAATTACATAATCATGTGTATGTAAAATATCTCGATACAGAATATTCCTTACGGTTTATACGATTTCATTCAAAACAGTTATACACAATGCTTATAAAGCCTTTAGACTTCCACAAATTGTTGCTCAATATTCAATCCAAGTGTTATATATTTCATGATTGTTCAGGACTATACAACAATCCAAAAATTAGATATATCTAAACATCTTCACATGAATTATTCAAGGAATTACAATAAAAAATCATGCTATCTTCTCAAAAACCATCCATTTCCATGTTGCTTTCTTAATTAATGTTGATTATTTATTAGTTAATATTGCCACAGTCAGGGAAAATACTAGTTTTATAACGAAGATATATATATATTGATTATAGTTCATGCATCAAATGTATACACAATTAAGATATATTGAATGAAATTTTTCATTATGTATTACTTTAAATAAAGATGACTTGGGGAGATAACTACATGCACTAGTGTTACTCGACCTCCTACGGAAAAGTATTTACCCTGACTGACTTACCGTTATACTTATTTACCATTTTTTTTATTAAGTTCATTTCATAACCTTACAATTATAGAATATAATTTAAATTTTTATGACTTTATTATTTTTATATAGTAGTTAGAATTGGTATTGATGTAAACCTTTTGGAAAACAAAACAATTAATAAAGATGATTTAATAATTATCATTATGGTTATTAATTTTAAAAGATGCATGTATATTATTTTACCAAACAAAATACCACAAAATTATGTTCAAATTTTAAAGGGTTATGAAATGATTTTTTTTCATGAGATCTTAAGTCTCCTTTGTGCCAAACCAAATTGAGATATTATTCTATTTTATATTAACTTTATTTTGTTTATTATCCTTATGATGTCCTAATGCAGTTATTTGACATTGTTGTACACAGTGAAGACATATATTTAAATTAATTTTCCCAAGCAATATATAATATTTGTTTAAATTTAAGATCACGAAAATAAGGAATATTATTTGAAATTTGGTTTGGCTGAAGATTTTTTATACTTTGATTTTAAGTTAACTAAGTTTTCATCATCGCTTGGCTGTCTTGTCGTTATTCTAAATGTATAACCTAATTCACATGATTTATTAGTCTGAAAGGCTTATTCTCATTTCGCCTTAGCTGTCAAAATTATTATATAAAATTAATCCCAGTTTGACTTAGTACAAATTTTCAGGTTAAAAGAATTAACTAAGGCGAAATGAGAACTTGTGTAAACAATGGAATTAACATATTCTTTGTTTGTATTGCAATTATGTTTGATAAAATTATGTGTTATTAATGTCAAAAATTAGTCTTGAAATACTTTTTAAAGATTTTGTTTGTGTCTTTCCAATGTCTCTCTTTTTGAATAATTCTTTTAAGACTTTGGAGTGGCTCATCTTTTTTAAAATGTATTTTTAAATTAGAAAACTAATAATGTGCATGTAATTAAGAATTACATGAGAGAAAAGCATTAATACTTAAAGCACATAAATTATTTACATAAACATAAATAAATATTAATATAATGATAGTATTTTACATATAGATGGACTTAGTTTTTCTGCCAGGAAACATAAAATTCCCTCTGTGGTTAAAGTTTTTAAAATAACTTTCTTAAACTATCCTGGATTTGTACCAAACTTGGACAGAAGCTTGTTTATGATCATAAGATACAGGGATCTCGTTAAGGATTTTATAAGGCGAGTCCAGGGACTCATCATTTTTGGCCATGGTGAGTCCAACAGCAAGGAGAAGATATTGTATTGCAATATAATGTAATATTTAAGTCTCCATGGCCTAACAGAGCAATGAAATGACATTAAATTCAGATTACTTTTAAACTTTTGCTGTAAAATAATGATATTGTATTTAACTGTGTTTAGTTTATACATGTTATACAAACTATTTCTATCATGATGCATCTGTGGACTCACTAGTTTTGAAAAGGATGTTTCCAGACAGATTTTGATGAGTCCAGGACTCGTGGACTCGCCTTAGTGAGAACCCTGAAGATAGTTTACAGAAGTAAATTTTCTAAGATGAAATATTCATTTTTTTCAGTATTTTACATATAAATGGACTTATTGTTTATGCCAGGAAACATTACATTCACTCAGAGGTTAAAGTTTTTAAAATTTATACTATCCTGGATTTGTACCAAACTTGGACAGAAGCTTGTTTATTATCAAAATTTTAAAACTTTTCTTCTAGATACATTACATATAGTCTGCAGTCAAAGTTTTTAAAACATTTATTAGATTCATAAACTATCCCCCCTTTCTTTTTTTTTTACAAAACTTGGACAATCAAAAGTTAGTATAGAGAGGAATATCTTTATCATTTTTTTCCTCATTTTTTGTTGAGGCTGCTATTAACATCAAAAGTAGGCGAGACACCAGGTTCAATGGAATCCTTATTTGATATACAATAAGAACATCTTTTTTTTTAATTAAATTTTTTATTATTATTAAAGTTTCTGTTATAAATGTCTGTTGGAAAACATGTGTTTTTGTTATAAAACTTTTTTGTGTGTTGCATAATGTAAAAGGATAATTCTGAGGATAACTAGATTATTTAGATTTTTCTAACTTCATAAAATAAAAAAAGTTTCAACTTTTATTAAATATGAAACAAACAATAGTTCAAGAGGAGCAAGTTTCCTACTTAAAAATGTTTTATTTTAGATTTTTCCTGATTTCACAACTTTTGAAATCATACAAATGGTCAATTAATTAAAAATAATAATTCAAGACAAATAATTCCCTAATTGCATGTTGTTTAAATTGCAATAAAAACAACACAGAGGTTTAATTTGTTTATTTAATATTTTTATCTAAATTCACATTTCGCCTTAATTCAATTCCCATCTGGCCTTAGTATATTTTTTACCTTTTTTACCTGGAATTTCCAGTTAAGGCGAAATGAGAACACACCGTCTGAAACTACTACGCCACTATCATCCGACATGTAAGTTTAACTTATCTACAATATAGGCTTCAGGGGTATACAGCAGTTTTTGGCTTATACATGTATCTCTTCAAGTAAATTTAAACATAAAAAAAGTCCTCATATTGACAAAAATAATGCATTAAATTGAATGATATGAATAAAATTTCAAGATGCACATCTTCATTGATCACATATTTCATGTATATGCATTGTAAACACATGACACATTCTATTTAGATTTTTATGCCCCACCTACGATAGTAGACGGGCATTATGTTTTCTGGTCTGTGCGTCCGTTCGTCTGTTCATTCGTCTGTTTGTTCGTCCGTCCGTCTGTTTGTTCGGCCGTCTGTCCCGTTTCAGGTTAAAGTTTTTGGTCAAGGTAGTTTTTGATGAAGTTGAAGTTCAATCAACTTGAAACTTAGTATACATGTGCCCTGTGATATGATCTTTTTAATTTTAATGCCAAATTAGAGTTTTGACCCCAATTTTACGGTTTACTGAACATAGAAAATGATAGTGCAAATTTCAGGTTAAAGTTTATGGTCAAGGTAGTTCTTGATAAAGTAAAAGTCCAATCAACTTGAAACTTAGTATACATGTTCCCTTTGATAAGATCATTCTAATTTAATGCCAAATTACAGAATTTATTAGAATTTCACAGTCCACTAAACATGGAAAATGATAGTGCGAGTGGGGCATCCATGTACTGTGGAAACAATTCTTGTTTTGAAATAATTATTTTTAGTGTACATGTATGTCATTTGAATGAAACCAAACATGGAATGAATGTTCCTTATGAGGTGATGACTACATGTTGTTACTTTGTAGCAGCTCCATCATTCAAAATGGCCACCAGCTGGGCAGCAGGGGACTTAGTTTAACATAGGACCCTAAGGGAAAAACATAAAAAAGTTGTCTTTTAGAGAACCACTGAATGGAATGAGACATAGCATGAATGTTCCTTATGAGATGGTGACTAAGTGGTCTTACTTTGTTGCCGATCGATCATCCAATATGGCAGTGGTTGGGGGCTTAAGACACGTTGAGAAATACATGCAAATGTTTTCTTTTCGAGAACCACTGAATTGAAAGAAATTTTAAACTAGATCTCAATCATTATTTAAGTGTCTGTTATGATTTTTATATTTTTTTATTTGATTTAAAAAACACAAATATAGTCAGGTGAGCGACACAGGCTCTTGAGAGCCTCTAGTTAGTTTTCCCTTTTTTTAGTTTTCATTGTTATTTTTAGGTGTGCCTTCCGTAACTGTAATATGTGATGGCGGTTGGAGTAAGCGCTCTCATAAACACTCCTATAATGCTTTAGGTGGAGTAGGTGTCATAATAGGTGCTGAAACTAAAAAAAATGTACATTTAGGGGTGAGAAACAAATATTGTTATATTTGTAATAGAGCAAGCAATTTGAAAGTTGATGCCAAAGAACATGAGTGTTTTAAAAATTGGGACAAATCCAGTCAGGCTATGGAGGCAGATATAATTGTAGAGGGATTTTTGAAAGCTAATGAACATGGTGTTCGATATATGCATGTGATTGGTGATGGTGATTCCAGCGTATATGCCCAGATTATGCAAAATGTACCTGTTTGGGGGAAATATGTAAAAAAAATAGAATGTTCAAATCATGTTTGTAAATGTGTGCGCTCTAATCTTGAGAAACTTGTTAATGAAAACCCAGAGTACAAAGGCAAGGGAAAATTAACGAAACAAATAAGAGTAAGAATCGTTAGCTCAATCAGATGTGCCATTAGAATGAGATCTTTGGAGAGTGATAAAAGAAAAGCTATAAAAAATTTAGAGCATGACATTACCAATTGTATCAACCATATTTATGGAGACCATTCGAGATGTTCAGATTTCTGCAAGGCCAATTTAAAAGATAAAAGTTCATCACAAGCTCATGAAGCTATTGATAATGATGACACCGAAAATATTTTTAATGAACAAAGTTGTTTTTGGAATGAAGGTACAAGTAATGATGCATTGGAAGAGTCGTGTTTATCCTCACATTTATCCATAACTGATTTGATGTCATGTATGAGACAAGATTTATCATTAATTTTAAGTCGTGTTGCAAAGAAAAGCGCAAGTTTGCTTGGAAATTTCACATCTAATTTAGCGGAAATGTGGATGCATGTTCGCACCAAGTATGATGGGGGTAAGATCTATAATCATTGTAATCGTGGGTCTTGGCATAACAGATGCTATGCTGCAAGTTTGCGCTTTAATAAAGGTATTGAGTGGTCACCACAAACCTGGGAAGAGACAACTTCATCTGTCTCTGGACATTACTATACTACTTTATATAGCAAGAGATTACAATGCCTGAAAAACAACACAAAAACAAATGGAAAGAAGGAAATCAAAAGTAGGCGGTATAAGAGAAAAATAAAATCTGCCAAAGAATCAACAGCTGCTAGTTCCAAAAAACATTATGGTCCAGAAGCTATTCAGGTTGAGGCAGACATTTCCTCAGAGGAACTAGACAAGAGAAAACAACAGTACCTTAAGAAACATATTGAAATTACTCCTAGTGAAATTGATGATATTGAAATAAATACCCGTTTACAAGGTTCTTGCAAAAGATGGCGTGACGAAAGAGCAACACGACTAACAGCATCAAACTTTGGCCTAATTTTTAAAAGAAATCCAAAAATTCCTGTAACACCATTACTTAACCAATTATTGAATTCAAAATTTTATGGAAACAGTGCAACAAGGCATGGGTTGAGTGAAGAAAGAATCACAATTAAAGAATACATTCAATATAAATTAAAACAAAATGTTCATGTAAAAGTGGAAAGAATGGGATTAGTTATAGATAAAACACATAAATTTCTAGCTGGAAGTCCGGATGGAAAGGTTACCGAGGAGGAAATAGGAAAACCACCCAGTGTTGGGTTAATAGAAATAAAAAATGGTCTGTATAGGAAAGACACATCTTTTACAGATGCTGTTAAACAAGTTAAAAACTTCTGTTTGGAATTAAAAGAAAAAAAGTTACAAGTTAAAAGATCACATAATTATTACTACCAATGCCAAGGCCTTCTTAATGTATGCAACAAACCCTGGATTGATTTAATTGTGAGGACAACGAATCCATATGAACTGCACGTTGAAAGAATTTTTAAGGACTCAGTTTTCTGGACACATCAAATGCAACCCAAACTCTCTTCATTCTTTTTTAAAGCGGTTTTACCTGAACTATCAGCACCTAGGATTTCAAAGTATCCAGGAATAAGAGAACCTGGAATTTGGGTATGGAAAGAGCTGTTATTCTTGATAAAGAATAAATTTATATTTAAACTCTATCTACATTTGTTTTCTGAATAAAATTCAGAAGGAGTAGTCAAACTGTTAGATATTAGTTTAAAAGATGTAAATAGGTACTTGATTATTGAAAAAAACTATATATTTGAGTCACTTTGACAACCATATTAATATAGACATAAATAAATAGTTAAATCTATGTTTGACTGAAGGTGTTTATTTTAAAAAATTAATTTTAAACCAATATGGAAGCACTGAATAGTGATTTAATAATATCATTTGCAGATATTGACATGACGTCCACCGACAGCCATATCATAGTTCTTAAAGACAATTAGAAGTTAAAGAATATATGAATGTTAACATACAACTCTTAATTTAAAACTTCATGTAGGTTACACTACATGTATATAGTGTAATTTTCCATAAATTTATTGACATAATAGTTTTTCAAACAGCAAGAAAGAATGCCAATATGTTAATTTGGATTTATGTTTATGGATATCCTTAAATATACAATTATTGTATTTTTCATATCTTTTATTTTCAGTTTGTGAGTAGGTCATCACCTAACTTGGAAAACCAGCCTTCAACTAGTACTTCACACACTAAATCTAGGAAAAGAAAATCAGACCAGAACTTGGATAGCGGCCTTTCTAATATAAGTGCTGCTGCTTCAAACACAGTTACTTTGAAAAGGTATATTTTAAAATTGAAAACATTTGCATTTCACTACAGGGTAAAGAACTAATGAATAATGTTTCAGTGCCAATTAGACAACTGTACATGCAAGAAACAATGTATTTAAAGTGAGGGAGCCACCATTTAATTTTATGGGGGGTAATGGGGTTTGAAAAAAATTGTCCTGCCTTTTTATGATTCACTCTGTTGGCTAATTCCTTTATATAATAGTTTATCATCATTCCTTGTTTTTACTATAAAAAAATCCTGTCCAATTTTATTTTTTTAAGTTCATCCTATCCTTTTAATCAAATTTTTTTTTTAAAATACTGATTTATTGAAGAAAAAAAAAACATTCACATAATCCTAAACTAATATATTATAGAAATTAGGAAAAGTTTTTAAAAATTGCTTGTATTACAAGAGGAATGTTCTTTTTTAGTGATTACAAAAATTTGATATTCAATTGTCTTGACATACATTTACACATACATGTATATATATATATATATAGATATAAGAACATGTTATAATGTTGCTAATAAAACACAAAACACCGAACGACATAGAATGTAACAAGAGCTCACATTGCTGCCTTCAACAAGTAGCAGAGCCCATAGTGCATATTCAGCTATAAGATCCCCAAATTGGCAGATGTCAAATAAAATGGGTAATTGATGTGAAAAATACTAAATGAAACAAGAAAAATATTATGCAGAAACAAAAGATAGACAACATATTTGTATTCATCATATTCATGGAAAAAGTTATGAAAGAACATTGGAATGAAATAAAGTCAGGACGTTTGGTACCTATGTCATGTATGTTATGAAATTAAATTTCAAACATGCAATAATCACAAAGATGTATAAAAAATCATTGCACAGTCATTTGCATGTACATATGTTCATGAACTTGCAAATATTTAAAAAAGCATGACAGAACATGAAACATTATGATCCAAGTGAAATGCTTCCTGTACTTAGTTTGAGCTTTCCATTTTGTTTTTTTTTTAATTTAGGATTTCCTATTACTTGAAAAATGTATTGTTATCTTTGCAGATCAAGGCGAAAGTGTAGCAGCTTATAATTTGTAGGAAGGAGAATATCACATGAATGGATTGAGGATGATGGTACCGGCAAATGGTATAAAGGGACTGTTACTGCAGTGATAGATAAAAATGACGGAGACGAAGATGCTGAGTATGAGGTTTATTATGAAAACCACAAAGAAGCAAACATTGTTGATCATCTAAATGACGATTTCAAGAAAGGATCTTTGAAATTTATTGATATTTAATGGTATTTATATAACATATTTATATATATACATGATATAGGGAACATGGGATTAGATTTCAATCGTAAATGTATATTGTTAATTAAGACTATGTATTTTATTTAGAAATGTGAATGTTATGTCATTATTATTGACCATTCATTAGATATAAAAAGATGTGCACATGCTTATGAGAAAAAATTCAATCCAAGTCACAATTTGTAAAAAAAAACATTTAATATTATTTTAATCATTTCTATTTGACATCTTTATATTACATAAAAAGATCATTTTGAATGAGTAGGTTGAAATATAAATGATTATTTCATTTGTTAATTTGTAACATTATCCTGGAATTACATTTGTATTACAATTTACAACCAACACTAGAATTTGACAAAGGCAAGAGTAGTTTATGAATAAACAAGTGTCTGATTAATGTCAGTAAAAAATATTTACTGACAATACATATAGATGTAAAAAAACAACCATTAATTCAAGAAATGCCATTGAAATGGTTTCATTTGGTATTGATTGAACTCTTTAGATAAAATGCAAGGGAGGTAACTACTATTCCTTTATCAATAAGTTATTATTATTTATTTTTTATTAAATGGGTAAAAGGTTTATACATTTGAAAGTTTGTATAACTTATATCTTAAAATTTGTAACACACTGTAGGGTTTGATGAAACATTCTGCTATATTTGAACATTGATATTAAAATCATGACACATTTATTGAAAACAGGCACACCATACTTTAATAAAAAGTAGTTCCTCATAGAGAAATCTTAAAAGAAAAAAATCAATGACATGATTTTATTTACTCAATTACATTGTTATTATTCATAAACACCATATTTGTATAGTATGGCAGGAACTAATATATGATCAATTAAACCTATTTTTTTACTTTTTTTAGATTTGTATTGTATTTGGAGATAGGTGCATTTTTTTGCACATTGGTGTACAGATTCATGATAAAGACACTGTTTTACATATTTTGACCAGGATACCTTCAATATATCAGACAGAGCAATAAAAAGCGAACATTTTGGTATGAAACATTCTGTTAATGTTGTTTGAAATATTTTTAATTATTTTTTTTCTGTTATTACAAAATATAGTTATGATGAACCTTAAATGACGGTACACCATTTTCGTATTTCATAATAAAAATTTGTTTTTTTTTCAGATTCAAAGTTTCATTTTCCTCTGACACACACCAGTGTTTTAAAAAAGGTTACTATACACACATAAATACATGAATAGACGATATATTTGTAAAGTAATAACAATACAATCATGAAAACATTACATGTACGACAACATGAGCTAACATTAACACACAGTTAAGATCAGTTAACAACCACGTGATTATCGTGCCACTTTCATTGTACACAATAGGCAGTTAAGTTGGACTATTATATCAATCCCAATTACCTCGATTTAACACGATGACATGAATGTGTGAGTATTTACTAGATCTAAAATAAGTTGACATTAATAAATACTTTATTATTTTTTTTTATATATATGCAAATATTACGACAGGAAATTGAGAAAGGAAATGGGGAATGTGTCGAAGAGACAACCACCCGACCATAGATTTATATTGTAATAGCATTTAATTATTTTATGTGCAAATCAACGACTTGTGGATAATTATGTTTAAGTAAATTCATACATGTAATAATGGTCATAACCAATTTTATTTTTACATAAGACAGTAACCATTTGATTTTCGAGTGGGGAGAGATATGGGGGGTTTTTTTTGGGGAAAAAAAAGCTTATTTCCAGTTTTTGGAGAAAAAAATTAATTTGTTTTTCACCCTGAGAACTGTATCTCATACGTTGACGTATCTGAAAGTATCTATAATTGGTTATAGTTAAATTGATTGTTTGTGGGTTTTTATAGTAAATCGAAAAGGAAAATTTTGGGGGATAGGGAAAGAGCGATTAAAATGTTTTATCTCTTTTATTTTTTTAATATCCCAATTGGTTGGGGTTTGTTTTAAGAAAGTTGGATAATTCTAAATTTGGCTCAGTTTACACATATATATTTTCTTAAATAAAATCTATCTTCAAATATACACCATAGGATGGTTTTATACTGTTATACTGAGGGATGCATTTATTTATATTTTTGAATTTCAACTTTTCAAGAAAAAAAATATTTTTAATTCATAAATGAGTTAATTAGAACTCTATACAGACCCAGTTTACAACTGACCAATGGATGTTCGGCACAATAACTTGTTTATATGAACTCATATGTCATGCTCTATATCTGTCAGTAACAACCATATACATTTGTGTAACCCCGATGCAAATGAATCCGGACGTTGAAGCGTTCGAAGCGATAATTATGACAATATTTTGGATGACACCTATTTTGAATGCCTCGATGCCTTGTTTAAAGCTTAAAGATTTTGTAAAAAAAAAAAAGAATGAATGAGGTAGATACTTGATGCATAATGCAAAGGCATGGTGTAATTTTCTACATTTTATGAGGTAAACATTGTTCAATTTCTTTTTTCACATTAACTTTTGTGTAGTAATACCACCCACTTATAAATAACATTACGAAAAATCAACACGTGCCTTCAAATTTTCATTAGATGTCCGAATAAACACGATATTGTTCTAAATATGTTCATCTTATTCTGTATCGTTCGCTTCACCAAATATGTCAAGTTCGTTGCTCTCTTACGAATAATCCCTGTACATTTCGTTGTCAAAAATGGCAGCAGCACCACCCTTCTTGTGTTTTATTGTAAATTTTCAACTTTAACTTTTGTCGAAGAAGTCAACCATTAATTTATCAGTCATCTAATGCCATAAATGAAATGTTTTGAATTGAAGACTAGGTATTCCCGCGTTATTCAAGATGAAATAGAGTTGTAAAAACATGTATATTAAAGCAAAAAAAAACTCTATATCTGTTACTTTTACTATTTTGATCCTCTCAAATGCAGATGTTGGTCCAAGTTCTCCTTAAAATGAACAATTAGATGAGCTGGCGGAAATTTGTTTGCCGAATGCATGAGATGACGAGTCAAGTCCTTTTCGACTGTTTTATAGTCAATTCCTGTGTTTTGTTTTGCACCACCGTCTTATGTTGGATAAAGGATTCATTTTGACTTGCAAACATGTTAAACTCGCCGCATTATTTACCAGTATCATTGACAGGAGTGGACCCTAAAAAAATTCAGGGGAGTGTCATCAATACTAACTTTCAAAACGTTTGATTTTTTTTAATGGTCAAGGTCATGAATGTAGCAACAAAAAAAGTTACAAATCTGATTTAAATTTATTTTTCTTTAACAGTTGCGAGTTAAAGCATAAACGATTCTATGAACTTCTTAGTTTTAACATAAAGGGTTGACTGGGTTATTTAGTAATTGGAAAATGGTATAACCATGGATTTTTTTTCGAATGGATGTATTCATAAGAGATTACCACGCCCTCTGAACGATAAAAATCTTGCTTCTCTTTGTATAGTCCATATGAGGTATTTTTTAAGGCATAATTTCAGAACATACTTCAGCGCGGTAACTCTGTGGATAAAGGTTTTGAAATTTTCTTTTCTTAAACTATCCTGGATGTGTACCAAACTTCGACAGAAATTTGTTTGTGATGAAAAACTAGATAATATACTTTCCATATCTTTACGGTCCAAGGTCTACCATGACGTACAACTCATCAAATTTATTTTTTTGACGGACATTTTAGGGGCTCAGTATATGAAAATAAAACTTCAATCGTTGCTTACCAAAATAGCGTTAGAAACAAGAAAGTTAGGACATAGAAAGTAGATTTTTTTTACTATTCCCATCCCATCTCGTTGAACAAAAATAACCTTCATATTTACTACTAGTACTTCATCAGCTCGTACTTACTTGCGCATATTGAATTTTGATACATTTATATATATATATATATATTATAATGGGGAAATGTGGCGGTTGGAAATGGGACAACTATTT
Organism: Mytilus edulis; assembly: GCF_963676685.1. Classification (NCBI taxonomy): domain Eukaryota; kingdom Metazoa; phylum Mollusca; class Bivalvia; order Mytilida; family Mytilidae; genus Mytilus; species Mytilus edulis. The sequence goes on from NC_092357.1 coordinate 21,209,843, forward strand.
TCAGAGTTAAAATGAAGTGGTAGTTAGCAATTATAGGCCAATGTACAGCCTTCAATATTGAAAAAAAATCATTAAGTCGGCTATAAAAGGCTCCCACTCGAAAAATACTAAACAATTCAAACGAGAAAACCAACGGCCTGATTTATATTTAGCCAATCCACGGTGGGTATGGTTGTCCTGCGAGAGAACGTTCTGTGCTGGTGATTTGGTCCTGTCAGGTGCTGGTGGGTCTTGATTCTGTGCTGGTGGGTTTGTTTACATTGTAGCAGGACGGCAATAAAACGACTGTTTTGTTGCTTATTTTTTCTCTGATGCGTAATAAGTATCATGCAAAGTATATTACAACAATATTATATTGCAAAATTCGTGCAAGTTCCTTAAACGGAATTGTCCTTATACTGTGCTGGTGATAAGAAAAACGGTCCTGGTTCTGTGCTCCTATGTCCTGGTTCTGGGCCTTTATATTTTAGTTAAAAGGGGCATATATTAAAGATCATTGATGCTGTTATTGACTAATTAACTGTTGTCTGCTTTCTTGAAATTGACATTGTTGTGAATCTGTTTACTGTTATTATGAGAGAAAAAATAGCCCGGCTTTTTTTTTTATTTTTTTTTTTAAATTAGCTGTAATCTTATTTATTGGCCTGTTAATGGAACCCTTCTTGCCCCCTTTCAAGATAAGAAAATATGTTTACGATTTTCGGGATTACGATCATTTTGCAAGATCACCAAACTACGTTGTAATTTATACAACACTTATATAAAGTAGATGATGTGGTTTGTTTGTTGTCAATGGACAAATTTCCATAAGAAACCAAAGGAAGTATGTGTTAACAACCATACGTCATCGTACGACCTTCAAAAATAACCCATAAAATAACAATGTAAAAGGTTTTGCATAAAAATGGAGAGCAAAAATATAGAACAAAGGACTTTTTGAGCGTTTGAATCATATGTCTTTAGCAACTTAAAACACATTTGTTTGTAAATTGTGAACAATTACAGTGAAAGTTTTAAGCTTGGAGTAGTTTCTCGTAAGATTTAAAAGTTGTATTTTAAAAGAAAATGTATCTTATAGCTATTAAGAATCACTTGCTGTATCTGTAAGATATTTTCAACATAATTTGTTTGTCTTTTTTTTTTCGAAAGTTCGATAGAACACTAAAAAAAATCACTATTTTATGAAAGGGCAGACTAGAATATGTCAGAGAATGAAGACGAGATAACCTTTGTACAGAGATTTTTGTAATGTTTAGCATGGGATCAACACAAGGATACATTATCCTTAAAGATCTATTTAAAAGTATTTGAAACTACCGTTTGCTTTGATAATTGTGCCTTCAATTTCAAATATTTAAAATATCTCGTAGCTTCATACTACCGATTGAGTATAAAACAAGTATATAAGTTTAAAAAAGAAATTCTTAGATTAAACACCTATATTTAACTTTAAAAGGTCATAACAGTTTAAAACAATACAAATCTACACACACAAAAAACTGGCTTACTTTCAACTGGTTATCAACCCGAATCGCTATAAGATCATATATAAGCTCACCTGTGTCGAGGGGTCGTGTGAGGTTCATGTATTGTCTTGGCGTCCGCAATTACAAAAAGATCTTTTCTGAAATTACTTGACCAAATGTTACCAAATGATTTTTCAAGAGTGAATCTAGAAAAAACAATATTCATCAACAAACATGACCACTGTCTGTTATTAATTAAATGTATTCGAGTTTTTAGTTACAGCCGATTCCATTGAGTATGTAGGCAAATGTAATATCTTTGGTTAGCTTGCTTGTTAGCTAAGCCGTGAAGTGATTGTTAGGTAAGGTATACTACCCTCCTTTCGAAGTAGCCTGGTCCTACATACAGAAAGATGAGTCATTTGTCGGACTAGTCTACTCGTAAAGTTTATACATAACCTAACAATGACTTTTCTGTTCAGCAAGCAAGATAACCAAAGATATTCCCTTTGTCTACCCACTCATTGAAATCGGCTTTAATATTGCAAAAGTTCAAGCAATTAGGGCAAATAAAATTGAGAATGGAAATGGGGAATGTGTCAAAGAGACAACAACCCGACCAAATAAAAAACAACAGCAGAGGGTCACCAACAGGTCTTCAATGTATCGAGAAATTCCCGCACCCGGAGGCGTCCTTCAGCTGGCCCCTAAACAAATATATACTAGTCCAGTGATACCTACCGAGTAAAAAAAATCAAAAGGCTAATGTCTATCTACATGTACCTTGCACATTTCAGAAAATTCAGATCAGATAACGAAACTGGGTCCAGCAACATTTATAAGCAATTTAAGATTTTGACCCTCACATTTTCCATTCACCACAAATATTCTCGTTACAACGAATCATTTTAAATACAAAAATACCAGTTGCAGCCTTTTCTTTATCTATTAATATATGTATACGGATAAAGCTAGCTATAAAAGGCAGCAGGGTCACCAGGGTGAGGAGTCCATGTCACCTGAAATAAATGCTAAGCATAGATCTAGAAAGCGACAGATAATCATGACATTAAAAAAACTCTCTTCTTTTCGACTTTTTTCGAACAAATTGACACATAAAATGAATTATATAGTATTGTGGAATTTTTAACTTGTGTTCAATTCATTGGTTACACCTTTTACTAGGATAACAATCCTGTCAAGTACATGTATGAGCTGGGAAAAATATTTCAGAAAAGAAGATGGAAATGTGAAAGTTTCCGTGCGTCAGGTGCAACAGCATATGAACAGCTAACATGCCTCGTCAGGGTGGAAGCTAAAAAGTCCACGAAAATTTGATTTAAAGCCTTTATTCGTTCCAACAAAGTAATTGAGATTTTGTTGAGGATTTAACCATCTACGACAACAAGATTTTTTTTTTTTAGAATTTACAGCTCTTCTATAAATATATGCAAAGCAAACCATTGATCATATTGCTTGCTATTATTGTTTGGATGTTTGTAAACGACAGGTAAGTAGTCTGTTTACCATATACTAGAATTTGTTTGGACAATAAACATTAATTTCAATTCCTTTCAGTTTGTATTTTTCCAATCAAATCCCAGTATGTATTGAAACTCCGCCTACCTATTGTATAAAAACATCCAAGCAAACATAGCAAGCAAGTCAATCAAAGTTTTTTTTGCATGCTTTTATAGGAGAGCTGTACTATATAATGCAAAGAAGCGTTTAAGTCTTTCGCCAAAAAAATACTATCAATTTCTTTTTGTTCTATGTAAACTTCCGTACCATTTCCTTCCATTCATGATCATTAAATTGAACTGTAAAATATTTCTTGGTACCTTCTTAATTCCTTTATAAGTCTTATGTAAACATAATTATGACAATAACTGTTGTTAGCACAAGCTTCACTGCACACTTTTAAAGTTCTGCTTCATCAAACATTAAAATGTGAACTTAAGTTTTGAGACTTTTTTAATCGACACGATTGGAATTTTTGTATATGAGAACATGGTTTATCTATTAGTTGAAAAATCGGCTTTGAACTAGCTTTCAGTACCTGCGAGCATTCGTTGTTCAATAATGTGTGTCTTTGTGTTATTATTTTATGTGATAAATTGTTGTGTTGGTACACCACTGTAACAATGAAGGAGGAAATGAGGAGGGTTGGTTGGGTGGAAGTGGGGAGGGGTATGTGGAGCGCTAACAAACATGTCTATGCGGAGCGCTAACAAACATGTCTATGCGGCATGGGCTTTGATCATTGTTGAAGCATCAATGTAAGGGGCATTTAATATCTTAATAAAACTATTCTTATTTTAGATACTATATATTGTTATCTGATATTGGACGAAAGATGTTGCCCTTTTATGTAATTATGTAATACAAGTTACGATCATTTGAAAACACACATTAAACAGCCAAATGGATGCACAAGAGCTAAAATAGGAGTCATAGATTCTATTGACAACAATTATCTGCCCAATTTTATTGATTTTGTAACATTTGTTTCAAAAATGACCAACTTCTTATCTAAAATCACCAGCACCGTATCAGGACCCACCAACACAATGACAGGACCCACCAGCACAGTATCAGGACATGAATAAATTGAGAAAATGCTAAATTTTAATAAATTGCAATGTTTTTTCACAAAATAGTTTTGTCGTGTGGATTGTGGTATAGAAAGCGGACTCTATGGGCATTTTTGTTTTATTTTTTTAGATCTAGATTTTCTGAAAATGAACATTTTTATGTTACACCAGTTACTGAAACAATTTAGAGGGTCAACTTTTTGATGGTTTACATATGAACCCATAAGAAACAAAATTGAAAAATCTCAACTGTTTTCTTCCATTTTTTATAAGTGAAAACGTTAAAAATAATCATTTTCGTCTTTGTTTACATTTTTTCATTGATCACCAGTACCCGTCATGACCGAATCACCAGCACAGAACGTTCTCTCGCAGGACAACCATACCCACCGTGCAATCTATGAAAACACATGTGACAACGGCACCCATTGTACTACAGACTTTTGGCTGTGAACAGGCACACAAAAAAATTTCAAAGGCAATTTGAAAAAACATAATCGTATTGAAAAAGCCTGAATGTAACATCTTTAGAATTAAGTAATATAGGTTTGAGTGGCCCGCTCAAAGCACTTACAGATGTGACATAATTGGACAAGATTGAATTGAATGACATCATCATCAATTATTGTTAACCCAGCTAACTTTATAATGAAGCTTATTGATGTTCACCCTTATCTTCTTTTATCTAAACCCATCGGGTTGACTTGGAAATAAAAAAATATTATAATCCCTGGACTTCTTCCGCATTTCTAAAGTGGGGCGTCCGTTTGTCAGCGACATCTGGTCGAAACGGAGATGTTGTCAATCCGATGCCATTTGAATAACTCTTTGAGCGGGAAGTAGATCTACACAAGGGATGTTGTTTGATTTTTTTTTAGACCTTTAGACAATAGCAAAGGTCAGCTGAATCTGTAAATAATTCACATTGAACCAGTCTTTCGCCTTCAATAACGATTTTTACATAATTTTTATAAAAGTTGAAAAAGTAAAATTTGTCAATACGACAGTATCTATAAAAGGATAAAAAACGTCCAAAATAATTAGCTTTTTTTATGGAAATTATTAACTGAAATTTTTTTTTTATCCATTTTCATGAAAACTGATATCAGAATGCAGCTTAGAATGTGAGACACGAGGCTTGTTATCCGGTGGCGGCGGCGGCGACGACAACGGCGACAACGGCGAACGCAATTTGTATAAAGCTATATATTTCAGAAAGTATAAGACCGGGATGTTTCATTTTCTATATACAGATGCCTTATGCTACAACGTTTCTGTTTGTCACATGTCAAATGTACTTGATAAAAAATCTCTTGATTCTTATCTAAATAAATGTATGAATGTGGTAGATAAGAGATATCACATTTTGAAAATAATTTAGAAGTAAATAATAGAGTACATAATACACCTATTTCCAGAATTAGAAATAAACTTCAAGAACTTTCAAAGCGGTGTGTGTTTGTACCCGCCAACAAAGCAGCCAACAATGTGGTGGTGGTATGCCGTAAATACTACACGGACATTCTTAAGAGTGAAATTTTAAATGCATCTACATTCAAGTCCATCCGCTCCACAGAGAGTCATATAGTAAACAAACATATCACAACCACATCAAAGCTTAAGGCTTTTTTTTTAACATGTGAAGGACTCTACTATGTACTGGCTACCTAAACTACACAAAAAACATTTAAATGTCGTTTCATCTCGGCTTCTAGTAAGTGTTCTACAACTAATCTTTCAGTGCCCTTAACTAGTTCATTAACTACTATTAAAGCGCTTATCATAAACTATTGTAATAAAATATATGAACATAGTGGTATAAACCATTTTTGGAGTGTAAAAAAATCTTTGGATGTTTCAGATAAGTTACGTGCTTTTGATAGTCCTTTTGATTCTGTTGACAGTTTTGATTTTTCTACTCTTTACACTACTCTTATTAAACACAAGTTTTCCTATTTAACTAAATGGTCGTTTGGTAAAGCTGAATGCAAATATATTTGCTGCAACTCATTTAAAGCCTTCTTCTCTAATGAGAAAGGAAAGGTAAATATGCTAGATTAGACCGTTGCTTTTCCCGTTTGAATGGTTTTACACATGTACAAGTTATGTTGGGCCCTTTATAGCTTGTTGTTCGGTGTGAGCCAATGCTCCGTGTTGAAGGCCGTACATTGACCTATAATGGTTTACTTTTTTAAATTGTTATTTGGATGGAGAGTTGTCTAATTGACACTCACACCACATCTTCCTATATCTAGATATACTTACTGGAGATGTGATGAGATGATTGGAGCTGTTAATTTTCTCCTTGATAATATTCACTGGGGTAAAGCTGATGACCGTAACTGCATTCACGGTCATCCCAAGATGTCGGATGAAAAAATAGGTCAGTATCTGTATTGTCTGTTACAGTGTTTCTATATCATTTTCTTCACAAAGGAGACATTGATACGATGTAAATTTATAAAAGATTCACACGGAAATCACAAATTACTTCCGAGAAATGTGCATGAAACAGGAAATTCGATTTTAAAAAATCGCTAAGATGACCGTAAATAACAATCGAGATGACCATAACAGAATCAGCAATTCATAACAAGGCTGACCGTAATTGGTTAAAAGATGACCGTAATTTGTAAAGGATGACCGTAATTTCTAAATGATGACCGTAACTTTTTAAGGATGATCGTCAATTCTAAGAAATATCCGTATTTGTATAACTACTTTTTTGTATCATATGATTAATGGTGTTGATATAAAACGTATTTATATGAGAAGGTAGGAGAAAATAAGATGTGCTTTAAATACGAAGTTCACCATATATATTTTTTTTACGGTAGAGGGTACAATTTTAAAATGAACATACAACAAGACATGCACATGAAAAAGTGGGGAAAACAGGCAAAAAAGCGCGATAAAATGACACCTTACAAGTATAATAAAAAAAAAAGTGTGCTGCCCAGCCTCCAACTAAAAGCCAAAAGATTTTTTTTTATTTCTGGAATTCCTTGTAATGACATATAATAAATGCACTTTTTTAAAAATGCCAATGGATGTACACCCATTGTTATTATATCGTCTTTGATTTCTCTTCTATTTTGTCTTGCAAGTAAAATAACAGAACCTGATTTTAAAATACTGCGACCAAACTAGTGAAGGCGAGCTCCAGCAAAATAGATCCTTAAAATATTCTTGTGCGTATAGCGTATCACAAGGGGCAGGGGCAGGGGCGGATTAAGCCATTTTCAAAAAAGGGAGTCCCAACCCAGGGTAAAGGGGTTCAAACTATGTGTCCCCATTCAAATGCACTGATCGGTAAAAAAAAAGGGGGGTTTCGGACCCCCCTCCCCCTGGATCTACCACTGAGGGGAACCTTGTCAATTTGTATATACAGCAATAGTATTCATATATAAAGACAAACTAAGATTTTAATCAGCTTCCTCTGGAACTATACACACAGGCTCGATTACCGGATATTCATATGTTTGATTAGTGTTTTTATGCTTCATGCATGGGCATTATGTTTTCTGGTCTGTGCGTCCATTCGTTTGTTCGTCCGTACGTCTGCTCGTTCGTCCGTCTGTCCCACCTCAGGTTAAAGTTTTTGGTCGAGGCGGTTTTTGATGACGTTGAAGTCCAATCAACTTGAAACTTAGTACACGGATTTCTCTTGAACTGAATTTTAATGTGCGTATTGTTATGCGTTTACTTTACTACATTGGTTAGAGGTATAGGGGGAGGGTTGAAATCTCACAAACATGTTTAACCCCGCCGCATTTTTGCGCCTGTCCCAAGTCGGGAGCCTCTGGCCTTTGTTAGTCTTGTATTATTTTAATTTTAGTTTCTTGTGTACAATTTGGAGGAAATTAGTATGGCGTTCATTATCACTGGACTAGTATATATTTGTTTAGGGGCCAGCTGAAGGACGCCTCCGGGTGCGGGAATTTCTCGCTACATTGAAGACCTGTTGGTGACCCTCTGCTGTTGTTTTTTATTTGGTCGGGTAGTTGTCTCTTTGACACATTCCCCATTTCCATTCTCAATTTTACTTCTATGATATTGATCTTTCTAATCATAATGCCAAATTACAGTTTTTTCCCATTCTAACGGTCCACTGAACATAGAAAATTATAGTGTAGATGAGGCATGTACTAGAGACACCTCAGAGGGACACATTCTTGTTTTTTCATCTTTTCGTCGTATCTCTGTCAATTTGTATTAAAATTTTAAAGTCGTTATCAATAAATATTTCATTGTTTACGAGAAATTTGCAATTTACTATCATTGTCATGAACTCAAAGTACGGCAAATAGTTATAAATAAATTGATGAAACATGTTTATATTCGCTAACTAAGCCCATATTGAGACAAACACAACAAAAAGCAATGAACACAAATACGGATATTCTTAGAATTAAGGGTCATCATTTAAAAGTTACGATGATCCTTTATAAATTACAGCCATTCTTTACAAATTACGGTCATCTTTTACAAGTAACGGTCATCTGTTTACCAATCACGGTCATCCTTGTTTTAACCAATTACGGTCATCTTGAAAATATCTTGATAATGATTTACGGACATCTTAGCGATTTTTTCAAATTGAATTTCGCGTTTCCTGAACATTTTTCGGTAGTAATTTGTGATTTCTGTGTGAATCTTTTATAAATTTACATCGTATCAATGTATACTTTGTAAAGAAAATGATACAGAAACACTGCAACAGACAATACAGATACTGACCTAATTTTTCATCCCAATGGGATGACCGTGAATGCAGTTACGGTCATCAGCTTTACCCCAGTGAATATTTCTGTACGTTTCGGCAACAAAGTTTATCGACAGGTTGTAGGTATTCCCATGGACACTAAGTGTTCCCCTTTAATAGCAGACTTGTTTTTGTACTGTTACAAATCACAGTTTATGACTAAACTCAGTAAAGACCCGTCGAAATTGTATTTTATTGATAAATTCAACAACACTTACAGTTATGTTGATGATATTTTTTTCGTTAAATAATCAAGAATTTTCTCAATATACTGCTGAAATTTACCCCAAGGAAATTACTTTAAATAAATCAAATTTATTCGATAATAACTGTCCTTTCCTGGATTTAGATATTTCGGTTTTAAACGGGAAACTTCACACTAAAATTTACGACAAAAGAGACGATTTTTCGTTCCCTATTGTTAATTTTCCATTTTCAGATGGTGGTGTTCCTTTGGCACCATCTTACGGTGTTTATATTTCACAGATCGTTCGCTATGACCGTGTCTGTTGTGACGTTTTTGATTTTAACGAACGCAATCTATGTATTGCTGGTAAATTATTTAACCAGGGATATCTTTACCATAAATTACTTAAAACCTTTACTAAATTTTTCCATATATATAAAGATTTGGTTTTGAAGTTTGGTTGTACCTGTAGAAAACTTATTTCAAACGGGATAACACATCCTCATTTTTACGGAAATGTTGTTAACCGTGCCTGGAAATTTAGAAATGATCCATGTAAACTTGTCGCTCCTTTAAATAAACTTATTCTAAAAGGTTACCTATTCAACACTGTAATAAGATCATTGAATATTGTTTTTATTGGTATAAATATTGATTTTGTTATCAGTAAATTAAAAGCTAACTAAAAAAATAACTAATATACATATACATGTGCATGGATCTACAATCTGTCGATACCTGTAACTTGGCATTGCACAAGGTCATGTTTTTCTCTGGCTGTTTATGACGGCTTTACACTAAATCCATTGGATGTTGGATGTGTACGGATTGATAGTTTAGTCTTAGATGCATGATTTTTTTATTAGCTGTTAGTGGCTTTGAACTAGCTGTCAGATAACTGTGAGTACTCTCAGATCTGTTCATTGTGTCTTTTTGTGTCGGGGTGTATAAGTACCCGGCCACGTCCACTTGTATTTTTGTCAATCTGATGAGTTCAGCCTTTCTCAACTGATTTTTATCGTTCGTTCTTATGTTGTACTGTTTTACCACTGTCCCGGGTTAGGGTTGGGATCCCGCTTACATGTTTAACCCCGTCACATTATTTATGTATGTGCCTGTCCCAAGTCAGGAGCCTGTAATTCAGTGGTTGTCGTTTGTTTATGTGTTACACATTTGTTTTTCGTTCATATTTTATATAAATAAGGCCGTTAATTTTCTCGTTTGAATTGTTTTACATTGTCTTATCGGGGCCTTTTCTAGCTGACTATGCGGTATGGGCTTTGCTCATTGTTGAAGGCCGTACGGTGACCTATAGTTGTTAATGTCTGTATCATTTTGGTCTCTTGTGGACAGTTGTCTCATTTGCAATCATACCACATCTTCTTTTTTATATTGACCTTACTTTTATGATTCAGTGACTGCTTGTAAAAGATTAAAGTTTTTGTCATGTGAAATACATGTACATGGATTCACTTATTTTGAGTAATAGGATGAGTATATGTGTTATATGATCGTTCTAAGGTCCTCATGTCCAATAAATAGTTGGCTACATCGCGACTAACCAGTTTAGCACGAGAGCACCATGACAATCAACCAGTTTAGCACGAGAGCACCATGACAATTAACCAGGTTATCACGAAACCACCATGCCAATTAACAAGGTTAGCACGAGACTATCCTGACAATTAACCAGGTTAACACGAGACCACCATGACAATTAACCAGGTGAGCACGAGACCATCATGACAATTAACCAGGTTAACATGAGACCACCATGACAATAATCCAGGTTAACACGAGACCACCATGACAACTAACTACGTTAGCACGAGACCACCATGACAATTAACCAGGTTAGCACGAGACCACCATGATAATTAACCAGTTTAGCACGAGACCACCATGATTAGTTCTGTAACTTATTGATTATCAATTGACTTAGTTTTCAAATCATCATAAAGCACATCTTTACACATCTTTTTCAACTTGTCAATACAAATTCACGTTTCATGTTGTTTTCCAGGTTAACACACCAGTAATATAAGATTCAAAATAAAAGCCTACTACAATGGAGCCAGCTACCGATAAAACACGGGTGCTTCAAAATATTTCACGATTGGCAAAATCGGAAAAGAACTTGCAGATTCCTGCAGACATTGAAGTTGAAGAAGCGTTCACAGCCTTGGCTTCTCCTTTTAATGAACCGAATGTTGCAATCGTAATAGACGAAAGAAAGCTGTATGTACAAAAGGAACAACTTGTAGTCGTGTCTCCTGTGTTTAAAGAAATGTTCAGTTCCAAGTTTATAGAAGGATCGAAGAAAGAAATAACGTTACCTGGGAAAAACTTAAATCATTTCGTACATTTTCTACGATACCTTTGTCCAGGATTCGATGATAAATTAACAGGTAACATAACAATATTTCATTACAGCACCGTTGTTCTACGAAGGGTGATCTGAGCCAGATCACCACTACCAGAGCTTGAATTTCTATGTTCTGCATCTTTCCTTTGTTCTGTTAAATTTCGGCGGGATTGACAAAATCTATGCACGTTAAAACTTTACTTATTTCTTATACGGGAAAGACTAACTATGAAAATTTGTGTAGACATAATTTAATGTATATGGTGGGAATTGAACTCATGACCTTCGCTTATAGACCGACGATCCATATGTATTGCGGGAAAGAGGGGGAAAGCGCAGAAGTTAGCTATTAAAGAAAAGAAGCCAGCGGGACAACTCTTCTCCCGCTGTCATCACTTGTTTCCAGTAACTCCGGCTTCCGTACTGACTTTACAGTTTGAAGATTATTTTAAATTACCAGTTTAAATTACAGAGCTCCATTCATTTGGGATGGTGGTATAAGTACATGTACGTAGCCACGTTCAATTATTTTTCCTTGTTAGATAAAACTTATTTTTCTAATCATTGTTAAACTGCTTTTCGTTTGGGAGGTTTAAATGTGTAGTTTCTGTTGCAATTGCCCTACCGTTGTCAAATTTGAAATATTATACCAACTTGGATCGGTTAGGACATTTTTGATTTTTTTGTTTGAGGACTGCCCTCCATGCAGTTGTCAAATCTAAACTGTCAAAACCTTTGAAAATTTAGAGTTGTGCCAGTTCATATCGCAAATAACTATTTTTATTTGGCATATATTTGTAATCTTTGTGCCGTGTTTGGAAATTTTAAAATTGTACCAGCGTCTGTGGTGTCCGCTTAAAATGTATTAACGTTCAAGATTTTGATAGTGTCTCAATTTGAATATATTGACATGATTCATTTGACATCGTGCTATTACCGAAGAAGGGTATCTGTTATCCGAAATATCTAATATTTGTTCATTTTATAGTTATTTAATAGTGATGTTGTACCCTTTTTGACTTGTTATATAAATATATATATATATATATAAATCGAATTAGAAATCGGAGTTTAGCATTTTTTGTGATTTTACTTTTTATATATACTGTTTGTACAAGAAGAATTTGTAATTCTTTTAAAAGTTTCATATATTTGTAAATTCTGGCATAGGTAAAATCAATAACTGCAACTTATCTTTTTTCAGAAGACACTGTTCATCTGATGTTGCCTCTAGCGGATGAATATCAAACTGATGATTTAAAGAAAAGAATCGAAAAGTTCCTTGTCAAGAGTGTTTTGCGCCGGTTAAAATTCATTTCATCAGAACAAATTATTTTGGATATCATTGAAGCAGAACTCTACAAACTATCTAACTACCTAGATGCATGCATTCAGGTTGCGTCTCTGAAAATGTATGACAACTTGACAAAAAGTCCCAAATTCAAGGAAATCTCACAGAATACGCAACTTAAAATCAGTTTTAGACGATGGGAAGATATGGATACGATTTATAAAAAGGCCATAACGAGGGGGACTGTGTATAGATCCTCATATCAACATGATAGCCATTTAGAAGATCTTGTTGAACAATTAAAACCACACATGCAAGAGAACTAATTGATGTTTCTTTGAGGCTGAAGTTATTAAAGGATACACACACGTTAGTCCATTTTCAATTGGAATGAGGATAAATTCGGCATTACTTACATACATGTATATATGCTTGTTTGTTCTTTCTAAAATATAGATGGTTAAAAAGTTAGCTTATTAGAGAGTAGAAGCCAGCGGAACAACTCTTCTCCCGTTGTCCTATACTAGTTTAGATCCATTAGATTTTGCTATATCGCTTGCCATGTTTGCGATTAAGAATACCGTTACTCCATTCCAATGCTCTCGAATGACACCGAAGAAAACACTTGGCAGATTTCCTATTTTGTCAAAAATATTCAAGTTTTATAAACCAGAACTATCCCTTATGCCATTGAATGATCATCTGGACTTGGTTGCTGTATGTTGACCTGTGACTGCCAAGTTTGGATGATTTTTTAGATGTACTGTCTCATCAACGAACAATTCGCCGTTTCAGAATCTATTGCATTCTGGGTAATATTTTCAAAAGTGTACACCACAACGTCCTGATTGGTTGAAAATGTCATAAACAATGGAAATTTAACCAATGACGTGGCGTTATTTTCATTTTGGGGTACGAACAATGAAATTACCAATGATTCTTTAGATTCTGAAACGGCTAATTAATCAATAATTCCATATATGTATGTGTATGTACAAAAAAAAAACTGAAAGCGTTTACATAAATAAAAAGTGTGTTACATGCGTTTGAATATTGCATTATAATATTAAGAAAGTTCGCTAATCAGTTTCAAAATTAATAACTTTTCATAAAACTAGTATATATTGATCGGGCATTAATCAAGGAATCAAAAAAGCAAAAAAATATATCGAGATCAATGTGCTCGTTTTCGAGAAATTAGCCATTGAAATTGGCGGGAAAATGTTCTCTCTTGATTTTCAAAGCTCACAGACAAGTTTAAGTCTCAAAAACTATTAAAAAATAAATAAGATTTTATAAGACTTTTACAAATGGCTTATAATTATACAAGCAAAAGATTAATAAAAGAAAAATGACGGTCAATGGGCAAACATTTTTAAGGCATTAAAATGGATAAAACCAAAGGATTCCGAAAATCTGACAAATTCCAAAACATGACAAGCGAGCATACTTAAGTAAGAACATATTAAAATCAATAGGTAAAGTTAAATTTGAAGACCGATTGACTACTTGATGCTTAATGATGCGAGGAAAATATTTTCTATTTATTTTAGAATAGTGAATAAACTCCCCATAGATACAATGTACCAGGATGAAATATGTATTTACGCCAGACACGCGCTTCGTCTACAAAATACTCGAGAGTGACGCTCGAATCCAAAAAAGTTAAAGAGGCATAAAGCTATGTATTAAATTGAAAATACAGTTAAGGAGAAAATTTTTAGTTTCATTTGAAAACAAGTTTATGTTGATGCCTTCCAGTGAATGTCACTTAACGAACTGAAATATCACGTTTTACAAGATGCAAAATCAAATATTTAGATTCTAACTTAATGGCTAAACAAAAGGCTGAAATTGGTGGCGAAACTATTTGAATCATCCTTAGCATAATTCTGAAAGTGGTCGGTTTGAAATGTTTCTGCTTTTGTTCTCCTCATTTTTATGTAGTTAACTTATCATTGTTGGAAATGAAATAAGATACCTCAGAAACGACAACACGATAAATATCATTGCCGTCAATTTACTCAGCGAAACGTAAAATGTGCATATAATTAAAATATGATATATGGATGATGCAAGTGAAGGTTTTATTGCGATTAGTGACGAGTCTTGGAACAACTTTCAACAAAAGCTGCTAATTTTATCAGAGACATACCGTATGGTAACTATATATATATTTCTAGATTGAACAGTAATTATTATTGATTTGATCAAATATACCATTGACGAATAAGAGTTGCATGATCTTAACCACAAAATTATTTACAAGTCAGAAAGGCAATTCGGGAGTTCCTTTTGAAACGGATATTTCATCAGTAGGTTCTTGCAGAGGTCGTCAAAAGAAAACGTTGTATAACAAGTCATAAAAGAGCGACCTGAATTAATGTAACTTGCAAATTGATAATTAATGTGCATCTTCAATGCTTCAGCGTTAATTTAAAGTAGTAAGCAGAAACATACATATGGTAATCGTACTGACTAATGAATACGACTGATATATAGACGTAACTGTGTTGCTACATTGTATGTATAAAAAAGATGTGGTATGATTGCCAATAAGACAACTGTCAACAAGTGACCAAAATGACACAGACATTAACAACTATAGGTCACCGTACTGCCTTCAACAATGAGAAAGCTCATACCGCATAGTCGGCTATACAAGGCCCCGACATGACAATGTAAAACAATTCAAACGAGAAAACTAACGGCCTTATTTGTATATAAGATTAATGAAAAACAAATATGTAAGACAAAAACAAACGACAACCACTGAATTACAGGCTCCTGACTTGGGACAGGCACTTACATAAATAATGAGGCGGGGTTTAACATGTTAGCTGGATCCCAACGTGTTTGTTTGTTTGTTTTCCCCCTAAACTGGCTAGAGGTATATAAGAGGCATGAGATCTCAAAAAATATGTTTAAACTCGCCGCATGCTTGTGCTTGTCCCAAGTCAGGAGCCTCACGCCTTTGTAAGTCTTGTATGCTTTTGAATTTTAGTTCATTTATATATTCCTAAGTTAAGTATGAAATCTTTTAAAACTGAACTCCTGGCGACATTTACTCGCTGTATTGATGACCCATCCGTGTAACTCGGCTGTTATCTGCTCTTTGGTTGAGTTGTTGTCTCTTTAAAACGTTCTGCATTTCCATTCTAAAATGTTTTCCTTCGATTAACTGCTCATAAGGTTTTACCTTTTCTAGATGGATATGTTTCGCCTCTCCTGAATACTTTTTATCTGTACAAAATGCAATCAAAAGAGATTTGGGCCTTTGCCGAGGATAGCAATACAAATAATTCTTTCTTATATTGTTTTTATTATAATTGTCGCGTTAGAGAAGGTACAAAATGTAATTGTATTCTTTCTTCGCAAAGTCTGTTTTTGAATTTCGCTTAGTATGTTCTTTTTTAAGGTAATTTAAACATAAACATGATAAATACGAAGTATCAAATTCGACAAAAATAAAGACTAGTACAATGCAGCAATCACCCGTAAAAACACTGATACATAAATAAAGAAGTCATTTTTGTCGAGCCTGCAACTTTTGTTGCAGAATAGGGCGGCGGCGGCGTTAGCTAACTTCTTAAAAGCTTTATATTTTAGAAGGTAGAAGACCTGGATGCTTCATACTTTGTATATACATACCTCATGTTACGAACTTTCCGTCAGTCAGATGTCCAATGTCCTTGACCTCATTTTCATGGTCAGTGACTACTTGAAAAAAGTTAAGATTTTTTGTAATGTTTAATTCTCTCTTATAAGTAATTTGATAACTATATTTGGTATGTGCGTATCCTGCAAGGTCATCATGCCTGTCAGACAGTTTTCACCTAACCTCGACCTCATTTCATGGATCAGTGAACAAGGTTCAGTTTTGGTGATCAATTCCATATCTCAGATACTATAAGCAATAGGTCTACTATATTCGGTGTATGGAAGGAATGTAAGGTGAATGTAAGCAATAAGTCAACTATATGTGTCGTATTGAAGAATTGTTAGATGTACATGTCTGCCTGGCATGGTTCATCTGACCTTGAGCTCATTTTCATGGTTTATTGATCAATGTTTCGTTTTCTTTGGTTAATGTTAAGTTTATGTGACAGTTGTAATAAAGCTTTATATTGAGGTCTATCAACATAATATCAATGATTAGTAAAGAAGGCGAGCCATTTCAGCGTGTGCACTCTTGTATAATATAGTGATACAACACAATCAACGATAACTCCAGACAAAATGTCTCTGGAACTGGCATGTCGGTTAACTGCTAGTAGTCTGTTGTTATTTATGTATTATTGTCATTTTGTTTATTTTCTTTTGTTACATCTTCTGACATCGGACTCGGACTTGAACTAAATGTGCGTATTGTTATGTGTTTTCTTTTCTTCATTGGCTAGAGGTATAGGGGGAGGGTTGCGATCTGATAAACATGTTTAATCCCTCCGCAATTTTGCGTCTGCCCCAGGTCAGGAGCCTCTGGCCTTGAAGGCAGAAAACTTTGCTCAGTGCTCGGAGTACAAAAATCATTCTCGAAACATGAAATCCAGCAATTTGATTGTTTGATTTTCAAGTCTGAGTACAAAAATCATGCTCGAAAGTTTTATGACCGTGAGGCCCGGCCTTTGTTAGTTTTGTGATTTTTAATCTTAGTTTCTTATGACGTCCACTATCACTGAACTAGTATACATGTACATATTTTTTAAGGGGCCAGCTGAAGGACGCCTCCGGGTGCGGGAGTTTCTCGCTACATTGAAGACTCATTGGTGGCCTTCTGCTCTATGGTCGGGTTGTTGTAGCTTTGACACATTCCCAATTTCCTTTCTCAATTTTATTTTTTCTTTATAGTTGAATATTTATTATCGTTGGAATATCTGTTGTTCAAATGAATCAAATGCCGCATTCGTATATGAAGATAGAAATGATGTGTATAAAAGGAGCAACTTTTCCATGTCGCCTGTGTTTGAAACAATGTCCAATTCTAAATTCTAGAGGGTTAGGAAAAGCCGACATGGAAAAAATTAAATCACTTAGATCATTTTCTACGAAACCAATGTACAGAATAAGTTGATGACTTAACAGGACAATTACAAAAAGGCAGGTAATGAACTAACACCTAATTTTATTTATGGGCCAACTAAAGCCCGGCTACATGTTTGAGATGGACTCGCTGAGTTGAAGACACATCGGTTGCCTTGAGCTGTTTTCTGTCCCTGGGTAGGGTTGTTGATTCATAAACGTAGTCCTCGTTTCCATTTTCCATTTTATATGGTATCTGTACATATTGTTTTTGTTAAATTTTTCTTTTGCTTTTGTTAAGCTAAAAATAACTTCTTTCTATTTTAACAACATGGTGGTTATAATGAAAGATAAAATATCAAAAACAAAGACAATGCAGTTTCTGTCAATTTCACTGTATCAGTACATGCATGTGACGCAAATGGCGCAAAAAGCAATGAAACAGGTCTTCGACTAAATGTCACAGTGAAACCTTCAACACGAAGGGAAAAAACGTTCACCTCATTTAAGTTTTAGACAGGCCAGAGCATCTGCTTGAGTAGAAAGTCTTGCAAAAATATTTCGGGTAGACCTTGTAAGATGTAACACCACTAGTTCAGGTTTAGGAAGAACACTACAAAATTTGATTTATTCCTGATATGAATCACAATATATACAGCTATACACCCCACGACTACTCTATCTTTCGAAAAATACATTCTGTGTGCAGCGAAATCTCTTTCATAAGTTTGACGCCTACAACAACGGTTTTTCGTTCGATTATTCTGTTTCAACTTGTAAGTTGACAATTACACACTGTTGACTGCTGTACCTTAATTTTTTACATGTTTACCTACCATATGTGTTTGTTCCCGCCTTTTGGTTTATGTCATAAAAGTATTTGCAACATATTTTTTTTTATTATTATTTTATTTGCACATAACTTAAGAAGAACCATGAAAAAAATCGGACAAAATCGGAAAAGGGGAAGGTATTATAATTTCACATTTTGTTGTTACATGATACCTTGAAAAATCGTCAGAGCTTAAGTGCATCATACGTGTTAAAGAATATAACTCGTGACTCAGGGTCAAACAGACTTGTCAAACTAATTTATGTGAATAAACCCATAACTAGCGAAGATGACGTTTAAATGAATTACTGTTTAAAGCTTCTCGGTTTGTCGCTATGTCTGGGTGTCATTCGGTTTAACGAGAGAAATGAAACGTGAAAGAATATCTAACGGCGGTCAAGTATTGAGAGACGATCGTGAAAGTTCTGGTAATGGATCGTGAAAAATGAAAAACATTTACAATGTTTAATAGAGAAGACATATGAAAAGTCAATAAATATATATTCTAATTTAATTAATCACACAGACAAATTAACGACAAAATAAAACTGTCTGTCAAAATGGTTCAACATTATGATCAGTATGTGAGAATATCTAATTTTACAAAACGACAAAAGGCAGATTGCTTCTCGACATTTCAATTACATTAAAAATGTAAACAAACATGATTTTTTCACAAATTCGACTAGAAAAACTACTTTTATCCGAATAAGGGCATTCTATTTGAATTAATCAAATGGTTCTCATAGTTATTTTGTATAAACATAATTTGAAACTTGGTAAATAAAGAATTATTTACACAAACATTAATTTTTCGGATCGTGAAAGGTCACGTACCGCACTTTTGAAGATCGTGAAAGATCTGATGTGTACATGTATGTCTGCATGTTTCATATATGACCATAATGACTTCAATTGTATTTGATATATTGCATGATAGTAAGATGTCTATGTCTGGCTGTCGGTCAGGGTTCATATACTTTTGACATTATGTTCCGAATTAATTTGTCAAGCATAACTTTTACATTTGTCAGTTTCTAAGGCACTATAAGAATAGGAACAAATTTATTTGGTGTACGGGATATTTCTAGAGATCTGTATGGCAGGGTATTCTGACCTTGAACTCTTTTTATGAACCATTGACAATCTTAAGCGCATTTGAAACTTCTAGTAAAACCCTTGATATTATAGACGTTCAACAAATATACTATCTAATTTTGGTCTTTTGTGGATAGCCGTTTCAGTTGCAATCATACCACATCTTCTTTTTTATATACGGGTTGGTGTGAACTTATCAAAGGGATCATAATATGTTTTGTGTATTCCAAAACTATTGCATACTATTCCTTATTGTCTCTGATTTTTCTTTTTTTAAAGATAACTAAACGGAAATATTTATATTCATGATGTTCTCCCAGAATTGTGCAATTAACAAATTGCCAAATCTTGCAAACTTGTGAGCCTTACAGTATTTCGTACTGTTTAGTTAACATCAAAATTGAAGCGCATTTTATCCAAACAAACAAATTTTAAAACATTTTATATCCTAAGTCATCACCATACCGTATGAAGACTTCTATAACTACTTCTTCTTAGGTAATAAAAGACTAGAAAAAAATAGAAAAATACCACGGGAAACAAATCGACAAAAATACACTTCACATCAGAGTAAACGAAAGAGTGAACAACACTAAGTCTATATAAATCAGGAAAATGCTCTATGAGTAAAAGAGGGACGAATGATGTATGAGGGACTGTCAAACAAATAAATCGGGGAAATTATCCCAACTTAAAATAAAAACAAAAAACAAAAAACAATAGTCCACATGATTTAACATATAAACTAAAGAATAAGCAACACGAATTACGAGGGCTTTCAAATAAAGAAGATATAAACCAGTAATAGTTTAATTTTGGCAGCTTGAATTAACATATAAGATACATAAATAAATCTAATTTACACACAAAATATTCATATAATACTACGGAAGCGTATTAGGGACATAGAAAAAATAAAAGTAGTAGTGAACTTTTTTTTCAAAGTCGAAATTTTGACATTTCAAATCTTAAAATTTCGACTTTAACTCGAAATTTTAACTTTTCTTATCTTGAAATTTTGACTTTCTAAAATCTTGAAATTTCGACTTTTCAAAGAGTCGAAATTTTGACTCTTTTAGAATTCGAAATTTTGCCTTTATAAAAAGTCGAAATTTCGACTTAAACTCAAAATTTCGACTTAAACTCAAAATTTCGACTTTTTTAAAACTGGAAATTTCGGTTTTTTTCTAAACTCGAAATTTCGACTTCTTTTTAACTCAAAATTTCGACTTGTTTTGAACTCAAAATTTCGACTTGTTTTGAACTCAAAATTTCGAATTTTCCTAAGTATTTATACGTTTGCGATTACCACATTCACAGTCATTTATATCAGCAAGCGGAGAGCCATATACATCATAAACTTAATAAGCACATTTTAATAAACTAAACCATTTTAAAGAGGTTATTTTAGATAGAAAATCTTGTTCTTGCCGAAGAATAAATAAAACATGTTTCACGTTCAAATACATATTTCAAGTCTGGACTTCAGATATGTGTATCAAGACAACCCCGTTATTCCGATACACCCATGTTAATTACGACATACTTTTATTCAACAGTCTGATATATAAAGACAATGGTTAATAGTTGTGTAATAAGAATGTCAACTTGTAGAGTTGAATCAATATTCCAGAAAAAAGAACCATTTATTTATTTCAAAATTCCAAAACTAGAAAACCGAGCAGCTCATTTGTCGCCCTGAATATGCATGGCATTTTTGGCCTCTTGATTTACCATTGTTTAAACAAGGCAAAGTCAGTGACTTGCTATTGGGAAACCAAACAGGCCTTTGAAACTGCGATGCTATATGTTCTCAGATATGACGATTCTATGACAGTGTCGTGGGAACTAAAACATGGAACAAAACCTATTTCAAAATATAAATTGCAAAAATGTGTTGGTGACGCTTTAATAATTTGCGTCCATGTCTACTCCTTCTAAAATTGTAATAACTGTGTTTGAATACTAACATCAAAGTTTTAAAAGAGATCAAAGTCGAAATTTCGATTGTAAAAAAAAATCGAAATTTTGAGTTCGAAATTTTTAGTTTACCAAAAGTCGAAATTTTGAGTTTCAAATAAGTTGAAATTTCGAGTTTAAAATAAGTCAAAATTTTGAGTTTACAAAAAGTCGAAATTTTGAATTTAAAATAAGTTGAAATTTCGAGTTTAAAATAGTCGAAATTTTGAGTTTTATGAAAGTCGAAATTTTGAGTTTAAAAAAGTCGAAATTTCGAGTTTAAAGCCGAAAATTTCGACTTTTCACAAGTCGAAATTTCGAGTTTCAAAAAGTCAATATTTCGACTTTTCAAAAAGTCGAAATTTCAAGATTTTTGAAAGTCAAAATTTCAAGTTTATGTCAAAATTTCGGGATTTGAAAAGTCAAAATTTCAAGTTAAAGTCAAAATTTCGAGATTTGAAAAGTCAAAATTTCGACTTTGAAAAAAAAGTTCACTGCCAATTTTATTTTTTCTATGTCCCTAATACGCTTCCGTATAATACAATACAAAAGATACACATACGAATAATCTTAATAAAGCGGGCCTAAAAGAAATAACAAAATGCGCCCAAAATGCGAAAACTCTACAACTGCTCATTCAAATAGCAAACTTCAATTTTGTAAAATGGGTTTGGGTTGGTGGGTGAAAATTTTACGTCTAATTCGAAAAATCTAAATCAAATAATAAGGATATAATATAACAGTGTGAGCAGGTTTCACTCACTTACAAATTTATTTACATTTTATACCTTAAGGCTATCCAGTCAAATTTGCAGACGAATTTCAGCCAAGTAATTACTGGTTTTTAAATTATAAAAACAAACCAACCCTACCAAAAACAAGGGTTGACCTCAGGTGGAAAGGATAAGCAGATTCTGCACCACATGTGGCACCCGTAATTTGCGTCTTACAAAGACATTACATGTACATTACAATTTAATCATTTCGGGCAAAAAAGTTTATCATAAGATTATAAGTATTTATAAGAACCTTTACTGCATCTCTTTTTAGACGTGTTAACTTGCACTAGGGTGTGACTTGTGACACATTCAAATTGTCTTTCGCATCACGGTATACCCTACCAACTTGTTAGTACAATACGAAAATTGTAAAACATATTGCTCATTATTGGAGGCATCACGGTGTCTACGGCTGTTGATGTCACTGTCATTTGCTCTTTTGTTGTGCGTTGTCTGTTTAACAATCTTAACACATCTTCATCTTTATATATGATGTGAAAGAAACAAGCTTGCTCTATTGCTCTAATGACATATAGGATGCACACATCAAAACTAAAAGGCTAATTATGCATGCTATGGATGTCATCTAAATGTTACATGTTTAGTAATACGTATAATTAGTCTGTAGTTCATATAATCGTTTAACACGGTTTTGTCATGTTCAAACAGGAAACACTTATCTATTAAATGAGTTATACTTTGATAACAGTTCATGCATGTACTATCAAAGTTATTATATTTGCAACCTTGTCAATAATAAAATTATCAGTATGAGGGAGATAAATTCCTTAATTTATAATAATTTATAGTATTTTGTAACAGCAAATTTTAATAACACAAAAAAATCCGTATTTTCACGCCAGTACCGAAGTACTGGCTACAGAGCTGGTGATACCCTCGGGAACTAATAGTCCACCAGCAGAAGCATCGACCTAGTGGTAGTAATAAAATTAACGGTACTAAATTGCTTGCACCAGATGCGCATTTCGACAATACATGTCTCTTCAGTGATGCTCGTGGTCCAAATATTTGAAATCCAAAGCTTATACAAAAGATGAAGAGCTATAACACAAAAGGTCCAAAAAGTATAGCCAAATCCGTGAAAGGAATCAGAGCTTTGCACGAGGGAGATACATTCCTTAATTTATAATAATTTCTAATATTTTGTAACAGCAAATTTTGATAACACAAAAATCCGTGTTTTCATGCCAGTACCGAAGTACTGGCTACTTGGCTGGTGATACCCTCGGGGAGTTATAGTCCACCAGCAGAGGCATCGACCCAGTGGTAGAAATTAAATCAACGGTACTAATTTTCTTGCACCAGAGGCGCATTTCGACAAAACATGTCTCTTCAGTGATGCTCGAGGCCAAAATATTTGAAATCCAAAGCTTATTTTCGATAAAATTCAAAATAATTTTATAAATGTTTGTATGAATGTGATATCAAATGTTACTCCGATGGTTAACTTTTTTGCAACATTCAAATATTTTATAAATCATTGTCTTTTAATTAATATTAGGCTCTAGGCGTCCCCAATGAAACGATTTAATAAAGGCGTTCCGAATGAAAACACTTCATTATGGCGTTCCGAATGAAATAACTTCATAAATGCGTTCCGAATGAAATAGCGTCATAAAGGCGTTCCGAGTAAAAAGACCTCATCGAGGCGTTCCGAATGAAATTACTTCATAAAGGCGTTCCGTATGAAATAACTAGTGTATTGCGTTTTATACGTTTTAATTTCCCATTCAATATAAAGTTATAAAAGAGAGTATTTAAATCTTTAATTTTAATCTGGGATAGATTTGGTAAAGCTGTGAGCAAATGAATTATCATTGGTAATGCCAGAGTCTTTACAACAGTAATTTTACCCAAAAATGTACGTTTTCTGTGTTCCCAAGCCTTAAGTATTGATGACAATTCCTTTATTTTCTTTGTGAAATTTATATCTAACATAGCTTGTAAATCTAATGAAAAATCTATTCCTAAAAGTTTGAAATTTGATTTTGTCCATTGAAGATTATAATTAGGACAAAGTATATGGTCTGAATATTTTTGGTTCCAATCCAAACAGCTTTGGTCTTGGATGCATTCATTTTTAGCTCAGAGACCATGTGAAAAGAATCAAAACATTTTAAAGTCTCCTATAAAGATTTTTCCTTTCCATCTAAAACAAGAAATGTGTCATTATCATACTGGCTCAACAATAATTCTTTGTTGTGAATAGGAGTACGATGGATTTCAGATGAAGATTTTAGTTTTAGAGCTAATAATTCAACACCTATAATAAATACATATGGGGATAAGGGTTCACCTTGTCTACAGCCTCGCTCAAGATTGACGAAACTTGACAAATTAACATTATTGATTACACAGCTTTTAGCTTCTGAATAGAGAATCTCAAACTATTTGCATATAGATGGTCCGAAATTAAAGCTTTTTAGAGCTTTTACTAGAAAATCCCGCTCAACAGAATCAAATGCTTTCTCAAAATCAACAAGTAACAGTAAACCAGTCATAGTTTGCTCTTCCAGATAATGCATAAGATCATATATATAATAACGAATGTTTTCCCCCGATGAACCTATTTTTAATAAACCCATTCTGAGTGTCACTTATAATAAATGGCAATACTGGTTTGAGTCTGTTAGCTATAGCTGTTGAAGCTATTTTAATGTCAGTATTCAGTAAACTGATGGGTCGCCAATTACTCATATATCTCCTATTTTTTCCATCTTTTGGAAGGCAAGTAATGACACTCTGATATTGAAAAGTAGACAAATTTCTATGCTCATACCCAAAAGATAAAGATCGATATACAAATGGACCGATTTCTCTCAAAAATGTTTTATAAAAATCAACTGTAAATCCATCGGAACCATGACTCTTACCATTTGTCATATGTTTCAGTGCCAAAGCACATTCATCAAATGTCAAGTTACCCTCATACAGATCACTTTGTATGAAAAGAGTTGTCTTCCCTGTCAGATCTTCTGCTTGAATACAGAGTTTTATAAAATTTATGTTTTTCAAAAAGAATGTTTGACTGTTCAGAAATATGTTTACCTTGGTCATCAATCAATTCAGCCATTGTCTTTTTGATAAAATTACTCTTCTCTAATTTGCAAAAGTATTCGGAGCATTTTTTTTTTTTCGATTTTCATGCCAGTTTGCTCTTGATCTGAGGAGTAAACCTTCAATCTTTTGTTCCCTTTTATTTTCTAGTTTTAGCTTCTTCCCATATAAAGTAGCTTGAACATTAATATTTGGTGACATATTCATAATATTTTCTTATTGCACTTATCTTTATGTATATGCAAAATGTTGTTGTAATTCCGAGTATATCTAAACACCTATAGATATATTGGTTGGTCGTTCCAGCAGACAGGAACGGTCGGATTGCTCGTCAAGTGAAAATATAACCCTGCGAATATTAA
The DNA here is from genome assembly GCF_963676685.1 of Mytilus edulis. NCBI lineage: Eukaryota > Metazoa > Mollusca > Bivalvia > Mytilida > Mytilidae > Mytilus > Mytilus edulis. The sequence continues at coordinate 21,235,638 of NC_092357.1, forward strand.
GGTCAAACAAATTTCTATTGATAAGGCCCCCTCCACTTAGGTGGGCCCTGCTAGTTTCGCTCAAAATCAACAAAATAAGGAAATCTTATCAAAATTTAAGGGAAATATGCATAATTGTCTGTTCTATTGTCGGGTTGTTGTCTCTTTGACACATTCCCAATTTCCATTCTTAGTTAAACAATCTGAAAGTATACAACCTATCCCCCTCACAATTTTAAAAAGTACACAACTTATCCCCTAAAACAGACCCTTCGTATCCATAGGTCTACTGATGCACTTAAAAGCTGGTAAAATGGGTTAACAGCAAATTGGGAAACCAACCAACTGTGGATTGCTCTTCTCTGAATCGTTTACACTCCGTCCTTTATACAGACTAAATACTTAGTGACTGCAGGTCCTCTATATAGCTAGACCCAATAGGTTCTTCGTCGTGAAGAGTTCAGTCTCAATTTTCGTCACTTGTACTGTATGTATACATGAGTTAAGGTAGGGATTGCCAGGGAAAACACCCGATCAGCCCCGTCCTCAAGAGACTTTTCGTGATCTTGCCAGGCTTTGCTGAACTGGACCCGGGAAGTATCAGGGAGCAGGTTGAAACAAGAAGGCTTTGTATTTATTCGCCTTTCCCCTGTGGTAAGGAAATTCTTATCCCTCGCGGTGTCTTCCCTTGCAGATCAGTATGTCTTGTTCTCAAAACGGCCCCCGTATGGAGGCTACAGGGTACAGTTCAGAAAAAGAGTTGAGTCATAACGATATTGGTGTCCCATACCAAGATAATCATCTAGACCACGGGGGCAGTATTGAGAACAAGACATACTGGTCTGCAAGGGAAGATACCGCGAGGGATAAGAATTTCCCAACCACAGGATAAAGGGTCCCTGTATATCTGCGTCCATTCGTTTTCCGTTTTGAAATATCAAAAACAAAAAACAAAAAACGAAAGTGTTTTCATTTTTCGTTTTTGATTTCTTAAAAACCAAAATGAAAAAAGAAAGTGTTTTCATTTTTCGTTTTTGATTTCTTAAAAACCAAAAAGAAAAACAAAGGTGTTTTCATTTTTCGTTTTTTATTTCACAAAACAAAAAAACGAAAAACAAAAGTATTTTCATTTTTCATTTTTGATTTCACAAAAACAAAAAACGAAAAACGAAAGTGTATTTATTTTATCTTTCCAACACTGTTTAATTGTCATTCAAAAAATGACAATGTTGTCGAATAAATACTAAGCCCTCTGGTTTCAAACCGTTCCATGATACTTCCAGGGTCCAGTTCAACAATGCCTGGCAAGATCACGAAAAGTCTCTTGAGTACTGGGCTGATCGGGTGTTTTCCCTGGCAGCCTATGTATTTTGAAACCAACCCGACAATTATTTTTCAGTCGAGGAAATCTTTAAAAGCCACCCATATAGAAAATTCATATGTTGACGGAAGAAACGACTGACAACACTGAAAAAGGTCATACACCCTTCACTTTTATGGACCTTTCTTCAACTGGAGAAATGAACAGAAATGCTCCATGATCCTCAACGAGAGTAATTGACAGAAAGATAAAACTGAAAAAACTAACAGTCATTAGTTTAGAATCTTTAATCGGCAAAGAATCCCGATCCCGTAATCCATAAAATTAAAGTTTGAGTTAAAGGTGACTTTTTAAAGCAGATAATATAGGCACTATTAATTTCAATCTGCAGTCGTACCAAGTAAACAGTGGGACACCAGTCTTTAGTGCGAGCATTTTCACAGCTAAATGGGTCCCAACAAAAGACACTAGACCCCTGTAATTCCCTACCTTGACTCGTGTATACATACAGTACAAGTGAGGAAAAATTAGACTGAACGCTTCACGACGAAGAATGGATCACCACAACCGATTGGTTCTAACTATATAGACTGCAGTCACTAAGTATTTAGTCTGTATAAAGGACGGAATGTAAACGATTCAGAGACGAGCAATCCACAGTTGGTTGGGTTCCCAATTTGTTGTTAACTAATTTAACCAGCTTTTAAGTGCTTCAGTAGACCTATTGATACGAAGGGCCTTTTTTGGGGGATACGTTGTGTACTTTTTTTAACTGTTAGGGGGATAGGTTGAATACTCTTCAGATTTATTAAACTTAGAATGGAAATTGGGAGTGTGTCAAAGAGACAACAACCCGACAATAGAACAGACAATTATGCATATTTCCCATAAATTTTGGTGTTAACTCCTTATTTTGTTGATTTTGGGCGAAACTAGCAGGGCCCACCTAAGTAGAGGGGCCCTAACTATAACAATTGGGTTGACTTTAATATTCGTAGCGTTATATTTACACTTGACGGGCAATCCGACCGTTCCTGACTGTCGGAACGACCATACAATGTATTTATAGGTATTAAGATATACTCAGAATTACAACAACATTTTGCGTATACACAAAGATAAGATAACTTTCAAAATTTGTCTTACATTTGAGTTAACTTTTTACCTAATACCTACTATGTGTGTTTTTGTATAGCATCGTTGACAATATAATTGTATATATAGTTATCACAGGTGCCAGGATTATAAGTTAATACACAAGACGCACGTTTTAACATGCGACTGTCATACAAGTAACAGGTTTGACTAGCTATGAAACTAAGTTCAATACAACATTTTCTTATTACAAAAACCTTTACCAAGTCAGGAATATAATATTCATTGTTCATTCATCTGATCTGGTTTGATTTTGCCATTTAATTATGGTGTTCCCTCTTAGAATTTTCCTCTGGGTTCAGATTTTTTGTGATTTTCCATTTTACATTCGAGTTCTACAAATCTAACTTCATGAAGAATCACCAGGGTTCCCACAACAAACACAATAAACGTGATATGATAAAGATGCAGAGCCTTTTGATTGACTGTAAGTTTGTTTAGATTTTTGGTTATAAATATAACCTTAAACACTTTACAATCAGTGATATACGGGAAAACGCATGTCACCAATATTACCTAAGCTAACAGGACAATAAAGCGAGAGGTTTAGCGCTTTAGAAACAGGTTCAACCCACCGTTTAAAAATGCCTTTACCAAGTCAGGAATATGACAGTTCGTTTGATGTATTTTATCCTTTGATTTTTCCATTTAATAAGTGATTTTCCGTTTTGAATTTTCGTTCCATACGTTTGATATATTTAATCCTTTGATGACGCAATTTTAGTAGAAACTTTCCGTTTTGAATTTTCATCGGAGTTCGGTATTTTTGTGATTTTACTTTTTACAGATCTTGGTGACCCATTCGATGTTTTCAACTCATAAGCAACATTAGTAAGTAACCTGATATGTAAATTAATCGATTGAGTCCTATTCAGGTTGAGGCAAATGATTTTAGTAGAAAGTCACATCTGATCTGGATAGCGTTTATTCGACGTTTATCGGTTAAAGTCTTCATTTTTATATTTTAGGTTGCAAATGGACTTTTGAGTTTGATCATTAATAAAATGTTTCTTATTCTTTTTTTCTTTGTTTTTTTTTTGTCATTTCGTCATCTTCTTTTCGGGTATTTTGTTTTCAATGCGTGTTGTTTTGTTTATGGCAGCAACATGCACAAAAAGCAACACGAATTTCATACCCATATTTATTATAAAAAAAACACGGTGACGAATTACAGAACAATCCTGTACTAGTATGCAAGCAAATTTGATTTTTGATGACATTTCAATAATTGTTTAGTTACCTCATTTACAGTTAAATTCTGCCCAAAATATCAGTTCATTAAAGAAACGAATTTTATTACGTAAGTCATATTTCAACATTTAAATAGTGACAATCCCTCAATATATAATCGATCAAATAAACCAAATTTCCCCCGCAGTTTTGCACAGTTCTGTTTTAAACAAGAAGTTGTTGTTCACGTCAATTGTTTTGAGTGTATCCTCCCTGGAATTCAATCGGCAATGATATAAGACTTTCTATTTTCTTCCTCTTCTGTTTCGTCTTTTACATCCTACATATATAAAAATATAAAGTAAATATGTTTGACTTTTCATTTAGTTTTGGAACTTCATGTTATAATTTTTTAACAGAACACACTTTTTGATATAAAAAAAGAAGACTGGGGTAAAGCATAACTGATTTTCTTCGACTAACATTACAGGGCATTCAAAAGCCGTCTTTATATCATATGAGTTTCTCTTATTGTTAAAGGTCGTAAGAACTTTTGTGGTAAGTTTTCTCAGCAGCAATCATACCACATCTCTTTTTTTATATCAAACCGAATGTTTGGCTGTGCGGGATGTAAAATTAAAAGAATGCAATGTTTTCTGCACGTAATTCACCCGTGCAGCAATTCTTTGAGAGGTCCGTGGGTGGCCTGTTGCGAGGCCAATTGTATGTCCCTTTTTCAAAATACTTTCATATTCCAGTGATAGTAAAGATTTCACCGACCTTCATCCTGTATTACATGACCAAAAACAATTTTGGTGTTTGTATGTCTCGCCCTTCATGTGCGTGAAGTACCTAACAATTGATGTTTTGCAACAATCACTTTCAAATTATCAAAATATTATTTTCGTTTAAATAGGACAACAGAACGTTAGACAGTACAAGTAGATTAAAACAATCCACAAAATTCTGCATGCTTTAACTAAAAGGAAATATGACCCCGGGTGTCATAAACACGTAACAATCATTTCTTGAAGCATTAACTAGTAAACTGTTACAAATAAGGAAAATGTGCGATTAGAAAATCAGAAATCATCCGATAACCAAATTAATTACATGAAGATACATGCCGTTTTGATCTGAGCGTCACTGATAAGACTGACGTAGACGTAACGCAAGTCTGGCATATTAAATGATAATTATGACACATTTGATAACTAAAGTCGTATCATGTTTTACTTTTTGTATAGATGCGTGTAACAAGAAATACAAACAGAAATTAAAATAAAAGAAAAAACCAATTGTTCAGAGAACAAATGAAGGTCTTTCCACTATTAAAGATCTATTTTGATATTAAAATATGAAAAATCAGTTTAAAATGTTAGTATGATGTATACATATGAATTTAAAGAAAATGTAAAAAATCTAGAACGTCCTATTAACCTACGACCTTCAACTCAATTTCTAGTTCACAAACCAAGGACCTTAAATCAAAAGACCCTAGGTCTTTAATATGTTTGGTTAATGCGTATTATCACTTTACGCGTAATTCTAAATGTTAGATGAACAAAAACTCTCATTTGTTGTATGCACACCCTTTCAACCAAGATATACAAGAAAGGACACGTCGCAACTAACAATTTATGAAAAATTATTTATCAATATGTCATACGGTATTTGAAAAGAAGTGAAAATAAGACAAAATCAAAATTAAGAACATGACCTTGACCATTGACCGTGACCTTTTTTTCATTTTTTTGGACAAATGACCTTAAATCTGAAGACCCTAGGTCTCTATCACTTATGGTTTACTAGTTGAAAATGAATATCATTTGATTCAAATGAAAAAGGGGGAATAACTCTCATATGGAGTCTCCGTATAGCTTCGGTCCAAATGAATATCCTTATCCTAAAGATGTAACGAGCAATTTGGTAAAATAAATTTGTCGTAATCCTTTACGGTTGGGAAGGAGTAGTGGCCACAAGAAAAACAGTGTTTGGGGAGATAACTCTTACAACGTAAATTTTTTGCTTACGCCTTTGTCAATTTTTCAGCGTATTAACTGTACGATATCATATTCCAAATATCTTAGCGACATCTTTTGAAACATCAACACTACGTAAGAAAAAAGTTAGGTGGAAGAAAAAAAAACGAAAAAAAAACCATTGTTCAGAATACCATTGAAGATTTTTCCACTAATAAAGATTTATTTAGATATTGAAATATGAAAAATCAGTTTGAAATGTTAGTTGCTATGGCTTTTATGATGTATTAATATGAATTTAGAGCAACGGTCAAAATCTAGTACGTCCTATCAACCTATGACCTTGACCTCAATTTCAAGGTCACAAACCAAGGACCTAAAATAAAAAAAACCTAGGTCTTTAATATGTTTGGTTAATGAGTAATATCACTTTACATGTTATTCTAAATGTAAGATTGGCAAAAACTCCAATTTTTTGTCTGCACACCCTTTCAATTAAAATATACAAGGAAAGACCTCGACCTCATTTTCATTTTTTTTTACTAAGGACCTCAAATCTGAAGACCCTAGGTCTCTATCACTTATGGTTTACTAGTTAGAAATGCAAATCACTTGAATCAAATGAAAAAGGGTGAATAACTCTCATATGGAGTCTCCGTATATGAATATCCTAATCTTTAAGATGTAACGAGCAATTTGGTAAAATAAATTTGTCGTAATCTTTTACGGTTGCGAAGGAGTAGTGGCCACAAGAAAAACAGTGTTAGGGGAGATAACTCTAACAACGTAAAGTATTTTGTTACGCCGTTGTAAATTTTTAAATCGTATAAACTATAAGATATCATATTTCAAATATCTAAGCGACACCTTTTAAAACATAAATACTACGCAATTAAAAAAATTAGCCGGAAGAAAAAAAAATAATAATCAGAACAAATACAATAGGTCTTTCCACACGGAATAGTGGAAAGACCTAATGATAATAATAATCAGAACAAAGCCTATTGGTCTTTCAACCGAAAAGGTTAAAAGACCTAATAATTATCGGAACAAATTGCAGAGGTCTTTCCACACGGAAAGGTGAAAAGTCCTAATAATCAGAACACAATCAAAAGGTTTTTCCACCTGGAAAGGTGGAAAGACCTAACAATCAGAACAAAACCTATAGGTCTTTCAACCTTTTTCCTATAGGTCTTTCAACCAAAAAGGTTGAAAGACCTAATAATAATCAGAATAAAATCAAAAGTTCAGGTGGAAAGACCTTATTATAATATTTACCTCTTCTTCTGTACGGTTCTGTAAATAAATCAATCATTGAATATCAGAATAAATTATATTTAATTTGATAGGTTTAATGTTATGTTTACTTGTAACTTAAGGTGGTACCAAAAATTTCTCTAAAATTTATTTGGCTCGTTAAATTTTCATAAAATTTTGACAAAGTATTAACTTTGACCCTTAGATAAAAATATAAAAAAATGAAAAAATTTGAACCAACCATCAACCATTCTGTCAGAAATATTACACTGGTATAGCACTTTGACAAACGCTGATTTTGATCCTTTAGAAGCTAAATATTCCCTTTACAATACAACGTAATTCAAACGTTTAGCTGATGTTACAGAGTTATCTCCCTGTAGTGTAAGGTACCACCTTTAGCAATGTTTGTCATTTCCTTCAAAAATAGCTAATTTTGGTTATGTTTAATCGAGTTTCCTTTGTCAAAGTTTATAATTCAAGGATACATTTGTTAGATGAGTCTTTTTGAGTATCCATTTATGTAGAAAAAGTGTCAATTTTTTATCAAAAGGGGCATACTTCAATTATTAGTTCTTATGTGATATTGAAGCCTGCAGTGATGTAATCTGTTCGATAAAACTTTGGACTTCCGTATACTTCTTTTGTGTCAACCGCGATTTCTGTAGTGAGATTTCCAAAAATGTACCCATATGCTATGATTCGATAACATTTGAACTTTTTCAGCTTTAAAACACTTTTTTATTTATAGCCTTTGCACAATTTAGGTGTGTGTGACCCTCATGGGTGACTGGGGAAACGGAATATGGTCACTTGGTCCTCTTCCCACCGTCAGTAAAACGCTTGATAAAGTGGGGCGTCCGTTTGACTCTGCGGGATGTATCAAGTTCGCAGTCACGTCCGGTAAGAATAGGAACGTTAAATCCAATGCCACGTGTAAATAGAGTGCTACGCTCTTTATATATTAAGAACCCTTGCAACAACCTGTTTGAAGGGTCCGTAGGTGGCTTGTCGCGAGGTAATATGTCTGTCCCTATCCAATATACTTTCATATCCAGTGACAGTCCAAAATTCCTCGACTATCATACCGAATGGCCTCTAATGTGACAAGACCTACCTATTGTATTTATTGTAAACTTGTTTTCGTATCGAACATACATGAAATATTTGCCACTGGATGTTAAGCAGCCAACAATCTATAAATCAACTAGTTACGTGTGTTATACTGCCCGGTGTAATGTAAATATTTCAGTTATTAAAAAAAGGAATAGTATTTTACTTCGAACTTTCTTTTTACTACCTTTTCTACTGATTCGATCAACAGTTCTTTACTTTAAATTGGTCATTAACAGATGCACCGGGAGCTCATGATACGCCTGTCATCTTTTGTGTGAAGTTTAATGAAATAATCATCAATAGTTTTTGAGAAAAACAAAAATCTAATGACTCTAAAATAAAATTTTGAATCATCACGGAAAAGATAACAGATCTTAACATTAATTAAAAACCAATTCTTCAAAGAACAATTGAAGGTCTTCATGATTAGAATGAAATTTAAAAAACGATCTTAGAAAATGTCTCTCCTTGTTGATGTAATGTTGTAAATCAAACTAATATAAACAAAATAGGATTAATAGGTCTATGCAGAAGACTTTACTCCTATGAAGGTTAACCAAAACTCTTCGTCTTAAACAGGTTGAGGTTTCACCTTATTGTAAACAGTTATTTGGCATATCATTTACTGCAACAGTTTCTTTGGAATATAGATAACAAGCAAAAATCTAAATTTATAACATGACCTTGACCTCGACCTTGATCTCAATTTTAAGGTCATAGGTCAGTGAACTCAAATCGAAAACACCAGGTCAATCACTTGTATGGTTGTAGAGAAATACTGATTTCAAATACAAAAGGGGAGAAAACTCCTATAAGGGTTAACCAAAACTTTATGAATTAAATAGGTTGAAGTTGCGCCTTTTTGTGAAGACATCATATCATTCAGTGTCACAGTTTCTTTGGAATAACGATAACAAGCAAAATTCAAAATTTACTACATGACCTTGAACTTTGACCTTGATCTCAATTTCCATCAAATGAAGTAAGGACGTCATATCAAAAGACTGTAGGACTCTACGACTAATAAAGTATAAGTTTATCCAACAAATTACCTATCGTAAATTTTCAAAGGGAATTAACTCCCATAAGATGTCATTTGATCACTCAAGTCAAAATAAACCAAATCATTCTTAAGAATAGACGAACAATTTGGTGATATTAGTTTGCTAAAATCTTTTACGGTTTTAGAGATATAGCGGTAACAAGAAAAAAAAAGGGGGATGCGGGGATATAACAACCAAAAGAATAAGTGTTCGGTTACACAGGGTGAGTTTTGAAACCCCCATTACTGTACAACATCATTGGCCAAAAATCCATTTGATATGTTGTAAGATAAAAAAAAAGTATCTCAGACGGCAGAAGAAAAAATAAATAAAAACCAACTGTTCAGAGAACAATTGAAGGTCTTTCAACCAATAATGATATATTTTTATATGAACATATTAAGATTCAGTTGAAAATGTCAGTTTCTATGGCTTAATGATGTACAAATATGAATTTTCAGCAAAAGTCAAAATCTTGAACGTCCAATTAACCTATGACCTTGACCTCAATTTCAAGGTCATAGTATAATATCACTTTACCCATAATTCTAATTATAAGAGGGGCGAAAACACCCATGTATTGGCAACGCACCCTTTCAACCAAAATAAAAAAAGTTACGACATGTTGCAACTAACAATTTAGTAAAAAAAAATCGATATCTTATAAGGTTGCTGAAAATAAGTGAAAATAAGCCAAAATCAAAATTTCGAATTTGACCTTGACCTTTGTCCTTGACCTAATTTTCATTTTTTTGGACCGAGGATCTTAAATCAAAAGACCCTCCATTTGTGTAGGTCTCTATCACTTATGGTTTACCAGTTAGAAATGCATATCACTTATATCATATACAAAAGGAGGAATAACTCTCATATGGAGTCTCCGGATAGCTTCGATCAAAATAGATCAAATCATCCTGTGGATTTAATGAGCAATTTAGAAAAATAAATTTGTCGGTTTCCTATACGGTTGTGAAGATTGGGCGATAACAAGATAAACAGTATTCGGGGAGATAACTCTTATATGGGAAAGTAATCGGTCTAGCAGGGTCATTTTCAAAGGCGCATAAACTGTTCGATATCATATTTTATTTATCTAAGCGACATTTTGCTGAAACAAAAAAAAAACAGCGAAGGAAAAAAAATAATAATCAGAACAAACCCTATAGGTCTTTCAACCGAAAAGGTTGAAAAACATAATAATCTTAAGAAAACCAAAAGGTCTTTCCACGAAAGTGGAAAGACCTAATTATGATATATAGCTTTTGTATTATAGAAACTATCACAGATAGTTGTTATAGACTATAAATAAAACTAGCTTAATCAGCGAGTCTTCAGAGATCAAAAATGTATTCTCCTAATTATGTTGTTTTAAATAACAATGCTTTATGTCTTGCGATTCTAAGCGTGGGAACAAAACACACAAAATCAAGAAATATTTTCATTGAGTATATCACAAATGGCAATTGACAGCTTCTATTCAGTAACATAGTAAATTTAAGATATAACACATTGTTGTGTTTACTTATATTTGACAGAACAATCCTTCATTTGTTTTACTATACCATGTAGACAGACAGTTTTAATCTCAACAACATTTCGTCAACTTTAGCGCTTACGAGATCGGACCAGATAACCATAATGGGTATTTCTAATGTAGAAGTTGATTCACAAATATGCGTAAACATATTTTCTTTTCTAAAAGAGAAGTGATATTTAAATAATATTGACAATTTATACCTGGACATGCTATTAAACTACAATTAATTGCCTCCGTGTAAGATCCTATACATTCTTTTCCATTGTCAGAGGGTGGTGGACTGTCGCAACTCCTATTTCTCAATCCTGTACCAATACCACATGTAACAGAACACGTCGGAGTAGACCAAGAACTCCATTGGCCGTCAACTTTTATATAAAAAAGATATTTCTTAATATGTTTCGTACAATATTTTCTGATGATTAGGACTAAAATTAATTCTTTTTTGTGTTTCTTTAGTCAAAATACACAAATAAGTTTATATTTTGAAAAACTTTGAATAACAAATTTACATTGGCATATTTCTTTAAAAATATAAGCGTATATTCAGTAACATATTGTTAACCAACTAATTTTCCCGATTTTCGCGAGTAGAAAAATAGCGCAAATCTAAGTCCAGCTAAGATGTGAAACTTGTCCTCAATTAACATATCAACTTAATTTGAAAACTGCAAAATTTAATCACATCGAAAAAAGTTTCGCGAAAAAAAGCTGATTTGCAGTAGTACCTCAGTCGTCTCAACAGTATTTCACCGATGTGTTACTCAGTGTGGGTGCAATATTATTGTGAATGATTCATACATACTCTGTTTTCATTTGGAGTGTTTTGATATGATTCAAGGATGTAATTATGTGAGGTTTTGGAATTTCTGTCAGATTTTCGGACTTCTCCCGTTTATCTTTACGATATAAGGTGAAATATTTTGCCCCATAACACCAATTTATTTTTTTTCATATTAGCTCATAAAGTCACTTAACCAAATTTAAGCAGGTTCTTGATTTACTTGCTTTCGATTTAAGACCTAAATAATTCTGATGGAAATATAACGTAAAGATCCGAGTCAGCCTTTTCCCATCTATATTTTATAAATCGAATAACTAGAAAAGAAGCTCCATGGCCTATTTTCAACTTGTTTTGATCCTTAACTAGTACTCTTCCAGGTTATAGTATAAATTCAAAATTCATGATTTATTCAATTTCACCTAAGTACATCCTTAACTGAAGATGAGTAAACTTCTTATACTAATGCAAACTGTTTTATTATGAATTTGATACATCGTTATAAAATAATGATTGAAATTTGTACTCCAATCTCAATGAACTCATTGAGTTCTATTAAGGTCCCTTGCACTCAATTTAACTAGGTGAATGTAAGGAACTCTTAAAAACAGTACAAAATCTGATGTTTTAGATAATTTCCAATGAGTTCATTAATAATAAACAAATATATACCAAGTATAAACAGACCACAATTATTTGCAGTCCAATAGACGATTAAGATGATTATTCAATCAGAAGTCTAGAAATCATTTGCTTTTACTTCTTAAAATCAATTAAAAAAAATGGAGTTGAAGTCAACCGCTATTGTACAGCAGGAAAAAACTCCTCGAAAAAGACACACGATAAACTAAAACTGAAGTCGGGCCTATATTGAATGGAATACTATATTTGTTAACTAAGATTATATATTTGTTATATTTGCCTGTCCCTAGTCAGGAGCCTGTAACTCAGTAGTTGTCGTATGTTTATGTGTTACATATTTGATTTTCGTTCATTTTTTTTTATATAAATAAGGCCTATAGTTTTCTTATTTGAATTGTTTTACATTGTCTCATCGGGGCCTTTTATAGCTGACTATGCGGTATGGGCTTTGCTCATTTTTGAAGGCCCTACGGTACCTATAGTTGTTAATATCTGTGTAATTTTGGTTTCTTGTGGATAGTTTTCTTATTGGCAATCATACCACCTTTTCTTTTTTTATATAAAAATATATTTGTTAAAATGTGTACATTGCATTCATAGACAACAATGGAAATGGGGAATATGTGAAAGAGACAACAACCCGACTATTGAACAGACAACAGCAGAAGGTCATCATCAGGTATTCAAGGACTTTTTACTTTGATACTAAACTGACCGATTTTGATATCCTTTGGAAATAATTGAATACTTGATGTGAAATAATACTTATTAAATGTGAAACCAAACCACAACATCAGTGTAAATACTCTTTGACTTAAGTCTTTAAAATAACAAAAGAACAAGGAAACTTACCGGGAAATGTACAATGTGACGTATTAAAAAAGCGGATATCCGTCGTTCGGTTAAAATCGTGACATGTTCCAGCTACAACTAAATATGGTAGTTGATTCGGTAGCCATTCAAAAAAATCTGTCATCGTACAGCACATCAGTGGATTATCAAATATGTTCCTAAAAATCACGTTAAGTTACTTTAAGTCTCGTGTATTTTTTATACAAAATATACAATATAAGAGAATATAAAGAATATTCCCTTCCCTTCAGGTGGTACTAATACCTTACACTACAAGGAAATAACTCAGCCTACCATTTTAATGATGTTGTTTTATTATGAAAATATGAAGCTTTGTTATGATCAAAATTGGTGCTTTATAACAAATGAGTTTTTCTGATGAAATGGTTGGTATTTTTTTTTTAAATATTATATATGTTTGTCAAAGGGTTTGAGAAAATACTTTGTAAAACAATTATATGAATTTTAGTCAATGTGTTGGGTATCACCCTAAACAGAGATTGAATTATTTTTTTGCAAATAAATAATCGGGAAACAGTGTAATTTTTGTTTGCAGCATCAGTCGTTTGTTTATGGTGCCTGCTCAAACAGAGCTTCAAGGACTGGAACCGAATCAACAAACTATCACGTCACTATCACGTCACCTACATAATGTGCCGATGTCTTAATCAATGACGACATGTCCGCATGGTCTTATATAGTTGAATTCCATTGGCAGACTTATCTGCGAGGTTTCAGATGGTGTTTTATTTCCGAGTGAAACACTTTGAACGGTTCAAATGCGCATGCTGGATCATATACACAATGCAGAAGACACCTCATTTCGACGCGACTGGTATACAAGTTTTAAATCGAGTAATAAAGAGGTTTCAAATCGAAAGTATTAATGCAAATCACTTAAATTGTATTCCAATCACCGAGTTTTGAAGGGATTTACCTATTAGTCTGGATATGCTACCGACAACCAAAAATGTCCATCATTCATATCCTTTCTTGTCTTGGAGAAAAAATAGTGACCTAAAGATTGCATTTCTTCAGCACTGGCTACTAGTATAATATGATCAATCTGACCTTGATCTTAATAAAGCGAGTGTCTCTTTTTATATATTAAATACAAGAATGACATTACGTAGCAAGTAGTAATAAACAGTGAAATGACATGATAACATTTAGATTCTATAAATCATTGCCAAGTTCAGATCAAGGGACACAGATGTCCAACTTAAAGTGTATAGGGTTGCATCAAGTATCCCTTTTAAGTTACCACTTCATACCCAGATCGAATATTAAGTGAAATTAACAAACAAAAAATAATTGATTGAGATATCTGAATACATTCATAGTTAAAACAAAAAAAACTTTGCTACTTCAAATATAGCGTTTTCGTTTATATTTATTAGAATCAATTACGATATATAGCTACATAAACCAATCATTCATCTAGAACGACTTTTTTTGGTTCTTTTGTTACTTAATCAGAAACAAATGGTAGTTCTGTAAGTAACTGTTGACTGTGTTGATATGTCTAATTTGGTAGATCACATTCATGAAAGGGAATTCGAAGGGGATTGTAGTTACGACGAAGGGATATACAATATCATTTGTGAAACGGTTATTCCACAAACCAACTCATGATGGCGTCCGTAAATTTTACCAAGAGCAGATTTCTGCTTCACAATTTTGAACTCTTGATGTAATAGCTTTCTTTGTTAGCAATAACCCTCTATCAAGAAAATAATGATAGGAAATACAAGCACAGAAATATCATATCAAGTGGAAGATATATACAGGTGCTACAGGAAAAATAAAAAAATGAGGGTTGAGTGGGCATAATTTGTAGTGTCGCTACACTGATAAAACCAGAGGATTCCGAATATCTGGCAAAACATTGTTAAACTAGAGGAGCGAACATCTTTAATATACTTGTAGATCGCAATTCTATCGGTCTAATAAACCGGGACTATATTCGGATGATATGATTATTTTTAAAGTGTACAGGACAATGAGTGGACATACACATTTTGATAAAACGTACAGCCATTTAAGGTTTGTTGTTGAGTCAAATATATTCGCTGATACAGTTGTCAAGTTTGTGTTCCAAAGTGATCTGAAATAAAAATAAAATACTCACAGAAATGAACTAGAATGTGTATACAAATACAGCGAAAGAATGCTTGTTTGTTCGATTGCTATTTTCAAATATTCGTCTACAATTAATGTTGACAAAAACATCTTTTCGATCATAAAATATAATGTACACGCTATCCCAAACCATCACTTGATATATGTCAGAATGCCGATTTTTAATATAGAGAATTCAAAAAAAAAAGTTAAAACAATTTCTCTTATTCCATCGGGTTTCTTCGAGAACAATGTTGTTGTCCCTAAAGGCTTCCTAATTAAGACGTTGTATTGCTCTTACATGATGACTATTATTGATTAATGCCTGTTTAGGTTAGGCATGTGGAGCTTTCTCTTTTGTACAGTTTTAATGTGCCTGCTAAGATAAATATTTGAGCATTAAGACTCTGGTGATTGTTATCTGTAACTCTTGTCTTGAATTGTTAATTTGTTCTGTGAAATTTCTTTATAGTCTCTCATGTTATTACGTTTTCTTTTTCTGAACAAAAACAATTGATTTTGTAGGGCATGATGAATATCATTCCATTTTCCAATTTAAATGTTGATTGATTGGGATAATTCTGATGTTATCGCCTTTGAAACATGCAATGAACTAATAAGGGTAAACGTGAAAAACGATAGGAAAACAGAGCAGATAATGAATAGTCCATAGTAAAAAAAATGATAGCAGTAGGATAGATCGATGAGATAATATTTTGGCATCACACACAATATATTATGTTTTACATTTTTTTCAAAGCAAGCTGATGATGTCACCAGTACTTTTTAGTTACTTTGTAAAAAATATAAATAAATACTTACACCTTAGTTAACGACAAAAATCCGTTGAAAAATCCAGCTTTTATATAGGAAATATCGTTGTTATCTAAGGTTCTAAAATGTATTAACAAATAATATTAACATTAATAATACTTTGTAACATTTTGTTTGGATTGGGGTTTTTTTTCATGTTTATTTTAATTTTAGTTTTTATTTATAATATTGTTGTAGTTTGTTTTTTTTGGGGGGGGGGGAGGAGTGTAGGTAGCATTTACAATTAATTTAAAAAAAAAAAACAATTATGTTGAACCCCGCAGAATTGTCGCGCCTGTCCAGGAGCCTCTGGCCTTTGTAAGTCTTGTATTATTTTTATTTTTAGTTCCTTGTGTATAATTCGGAGTTTAGTATGACGTTCGTTATCACTGGACAAGTATATATTTGATTAGGGGCCAGCTGCAAGACGCCTCCGGGTGTGGGTGTTTATCGCTGCATTGAAGACCTGTTGGTGACATTCTGCTGTTGTCTGTTCTATGATCGGGTTGTTGTCTCTTTGACACATAACCCATTTGCATTCTCAATTTTATTTATTTATTATATGGACATTTTTAAAAGACATTTTAATTTGAATAAGTCAGTTATAGAAAGTCTCTCTCAATTTCTAGATTTTGAATTATGATCTTCAAACTTGAAACTCAATCAAAACAAAAACACTCGAAACTCTATCAAATCATATAAGACAAAAACTACTTGAAACTCTATCAAAACATGTAAGACAAAAAACCCGATTTATATTGTCAATGTTAGCAGGCCTTCCTTTTATTTTTCTTAAGGTACCTTCTCACGGTGTGGACATTTACTGACTCGTAAGCCACGCTAATTTCTGTACTAACATTTCAGAATTCAATGAATAGTATCCTTGTATAACTGGTAAATTATTAAGTTTGAGTTCTAATCGCCTTCAAAACTTGCATTTATATTGAAGCAATGAACTCATTTATAAACAAAACGACAAACAAATTGGAAGCCTTTGAAAAATCAGGAGTTCCTATTTCGGTTTTGCTGTTGATTTAAGGGCCTTAACATTCTTTCACGGCTCACATACACTTAAAGATGATGTACATGAATTAATCAATTTCAAATGTTATATGACCTTATCAATGCATTCATTTGGGGTTTTTTTTCTTATTAAATTTACATAAAACAACAGCATAAACAAAATGTCAATTTTGTCAGATTGTATATATATTTAAAAAAATTTAAATTTACTTTGATCGTTAAGCGTTTTTCATCATTTTATTTTCATTGTAAATATCACATATTATTAAATGAAAAAGATTTTAACCTCCATATGTCATATGTTTTCTTAAACTCTTGTATTTTGAAATAAAATTAAATGTTTGTTCTGAGGCTTCGGTATTCAAGAAATTGAAGCGCAAACTTTGTGAGAATTCGTATTTTGTTTGCACAACAGGTTTCAGGCCGTTATTGAAATTGTGGGATGTTTATCGATATCGATTCGATATCGACGATATCGACAACCACGACATAGGTTATAGGTTGTTGTTCCAGCTTTTGAATGTTTGTCGATATCGACAACCTTGGCAAAGGTTTCAGGCGATTATTTAAGTAACGAAATGTTTGTCGATATCGACAACCAATACAGTGGTTGAAGGCCGATGTTCCAGTTCAGGAATTTTTGTCGATATCGTCGATATCTACAACCAAGACAAAGGTTTAAGATATCGGAGGTTTCAGGCTGTTGTTAAGTAACATGATGTTTGTCGGTATTGATTCGATACTGTCGATGTCAACAACAAAGACAGAGGTTTAGGGATATGGAATGCTTGTCGATATTGATTCGATACTGTCGATGTCAACAACAAAGACAGAGGTTTAGGGATATGGAATGCTTGTCGATATTGATTCGATACTGTCGATATCAACAACAAAGACAGAGGTTTAGGGATATGGAATGCTTGTCGATATTGATTCGATACTGTCGATGTCAAGAACAAAGACAGAGGTTTAGGGATGCTTGTCGATATTGATTCGATACTGTCGATGTCAACAACAAAGAAAGAGGTTTAGGGATATGGAATGCTTGTCGATATTGATTCGAGACTGTCGATGTCAACAACAAAGACAGAGGTTAAGGGATATGGAATGCTTGTCGATATTGATTCGAGACTGTCGATGTCAACAACAAAGACAGAGGTTTAGGGCTATCGAATGCTTGTCGATATTGATTCGATACTGTCGATGTCAACAACAAAGGCAGAGGTTTAGGGATATGGAATGCTTGTCGATATTGAGACGATACTTTCGATGTCAACAACAAAGACAGAGGTTTAGGGATATGGAATGCTTGTCGATATCGATTCGATACTGTCGATGTCAACAACAAAGACAGAGGTTTAGGGATATGGAATGCTTGTCGATATTGATTCGATACTGTCGATGTCAACAACAAAGACAGAGGTTTAGGGATATGGAATGCTTGTCGATATTGATTCGATACTGTCGATGTCAACAACAAAGACAGAGGTTTAGGGATATGGAATGCTTGTCGGTATTGATTCGATACTGTCGATGTCAACAATAAAGACAGAGGTTTAGGGATATGGAATGCTTGTCGATATTGATTCGATACTGTCGATGTCAACAACAAAGACAGAGGTTTAGGGATATGGAATGCTTGTCGATATTGATTCGATACTGTCGATGTCAACAACAAAGACAGAGGTTTAGGGATGCTTGTCGATATTGATTCGATACTGTCGATGTCAACAACAAAGACAGAGGTTTAGGGATATGGAATGCTTGTCGATATTGATTCGAGACTGTCGATGTCAACAACAAAGACAGAGGTTTAGGGCTATGGAATGCTTGTCGATATTGATTCGAGACTGTCGATGTCAACAACAAAGGCAGAGGTTTAGGGATATGGAATGCTTATCGATATTGAGACGATACTGTCGATGTCAACAACAAAGACAGGTTTAGGGATATGGAATGCTTGTCGATATTGATTCGATATTGTCGATGTCAACAACAAAGCAAGGTTTAGGGATATGGAATGCTTGTCGATATTGATTCGATACTGTCGATGTCAACAACAAAGACAGGTTTAGGGATATGGAATGCTTGTCGATATTGATTCGATACTGTCGATGTCAACAACAAAGACAGAGGTTTAGGGATATGGAATGCTTGTCGATATTGATTCGATACTGTCGATGTCAACAACAAAGACAGAGGTTTAGGGATATGGAATGCTTGTCGATATTTATTCAATACTGTCGATGTCAACAACAAAGACAGAGGTTTAGGGATATGGAATGCTTGTCGATATTTATTCGATACTGTCGATGTCAACAACAAAGACAGAGGTTTAGGGATATGGAATGCTTGTCGATATTGATTCGATACTGTCGATGTCAAGAACAAAGACAGAGGTTTAGGGATGCTTGTCGATATTGATTCGATACTGTCGATGTCAACAACAAAGACAGAGGTTTAGGGATATGGAATGCTTGTCGATATTGATTCGAGACTGTCGATGTCAACAACAAAGACAGAGGTTTAGGGCTATGGAATGCTTGTCGATATTGATTCGAGACTGTCGATGTCAACAACAAAGGCAGAGGTTTAGGGATATGGAATGCTTATCGATATTGAGACGATACTGTCGATGTCAACAACAAAGACAGGTTTAGGGATATGGAATGCTTGTCGATATTGATTCGATACTGACGATGTCAACAACAAAGCAAGGTTTAGGGATATGGAATGCTTGTCGATATTGATTCGATACTGTCAATGTCAACAACAAAGACAGAGGTTTAGGGATATGGAATGCTTGTCGATATTGATTCGATACTGTCGATGTCAACAACAAAGACAGAGGTTTAGGGATATGGAATGCTTGTCGATATTGATTCGATACTGTCGATGTCAACAACAAAGACAGAGGTTTAGGGATATGGAATGCTTGTCGATATTTATTCGATACTGTCGATGTCAACAACAAAGACAGAGGTTTAGGGATATGGAATGCTTGTCGATATTGATTCGATACTGTCGATGTCAACAACAAAGACAGAGGTTTAGGGATATGGAATGCTTGTCGATATTGATTCGATACTGTCGATGTCAACAACAAAGACAGAGGTTTAGGGATATGGAATGCTTGTCGATATTGATTCGATACTGTCGATTTCAACAACAAAGACAGAGGTTTAGGGATATGGAATGCTTGTCAATATTGATTCGATACTGTCGATGTCAACAACAAAGACAGAGGTTTAGGGATATGGAATGCTTGTCGATATTGATTCGATACTGTCGATGTCAACAACAAAGACAGAGGTTTAGGGATATGGAATGCTTGTCGATATTGATTCGATACTGTCGATGTCAACAACAAAGACAGAGGTTTAGGGATATGAAATGCTTGTCGATATCGATATCAACATTCAAGACAGAGTCATGTGGACATTACAGCATACATACGAAAAATGGTGTATCGATTTTGAATCATCGTGAAACGTCGTGTCTTGGACATATCTCATTATTTTGTATTAAGGTTATGATTGTTTTGTAGAAAACCCTTATGAAAATCAAAACAGTTGCACAATTTTCAATTGAATTAAAAACAATTTCATAAGTGTTTGTAATAATTTCAAATGAAATATGTCTCAAGATTTAATGATATATAGACTATCGCTGATCATCTTAACGAGATTAACTGTCTCGGTTGAGCAAAGACTGCGAAATCGAGTAAAAGCAATCGAGTTGAGAGAACCAGTGATAATCTGTTGACTGCCGTTCAACCTATGACGACGTTTACAATTTCATGTCAAATTCATTAGCAGCGCCACGTGCCTTCTAAATTTCTGGCGATAATTTTCAATCTCGAGCGAGTAGCAGGATATTAAAAAATCATCACTCAAAATAGCGATAATTATATTATTTATGCAATATTTGTTGTTTTTTTTTTTAATGTAAAGCACTTGTTTCGGTTGTTTAACATCCTTGTCTTTCGAATATTACGCTTTAGGCGTTTCTAATCAAATAACAAAATTAAGGCGCTTCGAACTCATGCAATGTATAACGTACTTTGATCAATTTGTAAGCCCTGAATCGATGTAACTACTGGTTTACTATAAGTGTAGTCGGTAGATTTTTAACAAAGTTTTCAAAAATTGTTCATTACCAATTTTAAAATTGTTGAATACTAAGATTTTAGCTTTCTCAGGAAAAGTTAACGATTTTGACCGCAGATGAATTTGGTTTTTTTTCATTTTATTATTTTTAGTTATAAATATGACTCTTCATTTTTTCAGTTCTAATACTCCTTGGTTTTTAAATTATTGCACGCATGGAATTTCTAATGTGTTCTTTTAAATGAAATGTAATTTTTCAGTATGTACTCTGATACTTACAAATACTGAAGGGATTTTAATCCAGATAGTAAATTTAAATCTTCTGATGAAATTCTACAATTTTTAAGTGATCTGCAAACCAAAGCAAAAGTAAATGTCAACAAGGCAAAGAAAACAATCGACGATCAGCAAGCAACTAAATTTGTATATAATGCAATAATTTAATTTTGAATGTAACGCGTCTTCTGATTGGCTGACATTATTTTGTTATGAGCACATAGACATAATTAAGTCATGTGACCGTGAATTCATCAACATTTTATCATCGTTTTCAACGCTTTAACATAGAATTAGGAATTAAATTATAAGAAATGACTGCAATATTTTTTCTGTCTATTCGAAATACATAAAAAAATGTGGAGCACACTTTTAAATAATCCGCTACGCGCGTTATTCAGTGTGCATCAAATTTTTTATGTTATTTTTTCATAGACAGAAAAAATATTACAGTCAATCCTTAAATACTCTTTAATACACCAACAATTAATGAAAAGATTGCAAATATGATACCTATGATAGTTTAAGTATGACTTATTAGAAAGGTTCGGGTTTCCGGTTTGAACGTGACAAAACCATGTAAAAGAAATATACGAATTACAGACTAACACCTATGTATTACTGGTAAATTATTAAACCAGGGATATCGTTACCATAAATTACTTGAAACCTTTACTAAATTTTTCCATAGATATAAAGATTTGGTTTTGAAGTTTGGTTGTACCTGTAGAAAACTTATTTCAAACGGGATAGCACATCCTCATTTTTACGGAAATGTTGTTAACAGTGCCCGGAAATTTAGAAATGATCCATGTAAACTTGTGGCTTCTTTAAATAAACTTATATTAAAAGGTTACCTATTCAACACTGTCATAAGATCATTGAATATTGTTTTTTATTGGTATAAATATTGATTTTGTTATCAGTAGATTAAAAACTAACTAAATATTACTCCTATGTTATATACATATACATTTTCATGGATCTACAATCTTTCGATACCTGTAACTTGGCATTGCACAAGGTCATGTTTTTCTCTGGCTGTTTATAACGTCTTTATACCAAATCCATTGTAAGTTGGATGTGTACGGATTGAGTGTTTAGTCTTAGAGGCATGATTTTTTTATTAGTTGTTAGTGGCTTTGAACTAGCTGTCAGATAACTGCGAGTACTCTCAGAGCTGTTCATTGTCTCTTTTTGTGTCGGGATGTATATGTACCCGGCCACGTCCACTTTTATTTTTTGTCTATCTGATGAGTTAAGCCTTTTTCAACTGATTCTTATAGTTCGTTTCTTATGTTGTACTGGTATGCCACTGTCCCAGGTTAGGGGAGGGTTGGGATCCCTCTAACATGTTTAACCCGCCACATTATTGATGTATGTGCCTGTCCCAAGTCAGGAGCCTGCAATTCAGTGGCTGTCGTTTGTTTATGTGGTACATATTTGTTTTTCGTTCATTATTTTACATAAATAAGGCCGTTAGTTTTCTCGTTTGAATTGTTTTACAATGTCTTAACGGGGCCTTTTATAGCTGACTATGCGGTATGGGCTTTGTTCATTGTTGAAGGCCGTACGGTGACCTATAATTGTTAATGTTTGTGTCATTTTGGTCTTTTGTGGATAGTTGTCTCATTGGCAATCATACCACATCTTCTTTTTTTATAAGTATCCGTATTATTAAACATTGGACACTTATATGTAATTCATCAACTGCTTAACTTTAAATGTACTTATTTTATATTTCATATTTAAGGCAAGCTTGTTTTTTTCACATCAGATATAAAATAGAAAATGTGCTATGAATGTCAATGAGAAAACTCTCAAAAAGAAACCAAATAACACAGTAACTAGCTGCCATATGTCACTGTACGGCTATCGATAATGAGCATTATGGTTTTTTTTAATTTCGTGTTGTTCTTCGTAGGTGGCAGGGTATACCTTCATGCAGGACGCCCTTATAAGTTTGTCATATGCCACATACTAATTAATATCAAAAACATCTGCTTTGAAGGGGATGCAACTTGTCGTCCACAGAAAATACTTCAAAAACGTTTTTGTGGGAATGCTTGATCAGATTGTAAGGTGATGTCCGTGGTATTGATCCTAATATAATATGCTTTCGTTTTACCTATAAGATATACGTCTAATTGATTATATAATTTTGATAATTATATAATACAGAATGATGATGAATAATGATTAAAAAAGGTTTTCACTATTTTTAACATGTTTAATGGTTTGGATTGTTTGTAATTAAATGTGACTTAAACAGTATGATACATGTATGCTTACAACCCTGCGAGGTTTGTCAATGTAGTAATTGCAGTTAACACTTCTGTAGGAACATCATATTCAGTAGAATGACTAAAGAAGCTGTAAAAAAAACTAATTATTAAATTATAAGTCCATAAAGAATATTATGAAATTGTTTTGGCCTACACAAAAGTACATGTTTGAAAGAATGACGTTATCCCTTTGATAAACTAAAACCAACGGATTTACTGTGGATTCTTTTTTTTTTAAGGTAACAATGTTCGTTTCTTGAGGAAAACTTGCATTTTCTTGGATATGTGATTTCGTTGTATTGCAAAAGTTTGTAAAAATTCCTGTAGAAAATTTGTTATTTTTTAGGCATTGAAATTCGTGGTCCCAAGATAAACACGAAAATACGCGGACATTGCTTTTTAACGAATACTAATGGATGTACAGTATCAATACTATCAGATTCCTTTTATAGCGCAAATAACCGTTTATTCATCAATCGCATCTTTTTTTTCGTCTCGTCTTTCACGTCAGCTTATTTTCGACTTTGTATGCAAACCAAAACTAATGACACCTATGATATGATACTTATATCATGCCCTAGAAAAACTAATGTTATGAAAAGAAATATAGATTAAATCTCCTTTTTTGTGATCTATAAAAATAACCTAAATGTAATTGGTGAGCTTTGGTGGGCGAGTGGTCTAGCGTTTCTGGTATGGTCAAAGCGATTTGATGCCATGATGTCTCGGTAGCATGAGTTAAAGTCCCGTTAAGGGAAGAACAAAAAATTTGCGAAACCAAATTTACTCATCTAAAATTTTAAGGCTGATGTTTAGACGAATTTTTTATATATATGTTTTCCCATTTTACCAATGTGACGCCCAATTCACCGAAGAAATGAGAACTAATTAAAAAAAATAAGTGTATACAAAATTACAAACCAAGCCTAAACAGATAAGACATTACTTTTGTAAGGGTTACGTCCACTTAATCCATTATTATGTGACGTTACGTTAGCGTGAGTTACATTCATCCATGATTATCACAAAGATGTGAAACCGGTTGGACAAAAATGTAGAGAATTAAAGGACTTTGAGAGCATTTTGAAATTTAATTTTATTTATATTTTCTATGACTGTATCTTGCATCAATTTGTAGAATCCTTTACTGTAGATAATTGAGCTGATCTGTAACAATAACATCTCCATGCCTTATATATCATGTGCTGTAGTACACCGCTAGATTAAAACTGACAAGGAGAGGTAACACACGGCCACCAGAACTTTTACTTTTGTGAAGCCCAGGTGGTCGTATGGTCTAGCGGGACGGCTGCAGTGCAGGCGATTTAGTGCCACGATATCTCAGTAGCATGGGTTCGAATCCCGGCGAGGGTAGAACAAAAAAATTGCGAAAGCAAATTTACAGATCTAACATTGTTAGGTTGATGTTAAGACGAGTTGTATATACATAATGTACACAGCCATGTATCACCAACATTCCTTGTGATCCGATGGATAAATCTGGTGTAGAGTTGTCACTGACTCAGACGTCCTTATAAATATAATCATTTTCTGTGACTGTATCTTGCATTAATTTGTAGGATCCTTTACTATAAATAATTGAGCTGATCTGTAACAATAACATATCTTTGCATTATATATCATGTACTGTAGTACGCCGCTAAATTAAAACTGACAAGGAAAGGTAACACACGGCCACCGGAAGCTTTACTTTTGTGAAGTCCAGGTGGTTGTATGGTCCAGCGGGACGGCTGCAGTATCAATATTAACAAGATCCGATCACATTAGTAAAGTCTCCATGCAAACTATTAAATATCTTGTAGCAGAAAAAGATGTCTGTGTTTTTTTTACTCCCCCCTATGAAACATATTATCTGAAAATAGCCCTTTCCCTTATAAAGAAGACAAAACGATACATGCTTTAAAAATAAAAACACTTACAATGCAGTCAGTGACCAAAGCCAATCGAACGCACCCGTTTCTATACTGGAAATTTTATTATCCCTTAAACTTCTGAAAAATATTTAAGATTATATTCATATGAGGTAAACATAATATTGATTGATCGGTTGTTGGTTGCTTAACGTCCAGTTGTTAATATTTCATGCATATTCAGGACGAGATCAAGTTCACAATAAATACAATAGGTAGGTTGATACAATAGAGGCCATCTGGGATGATGATCGGGGAAATTTGAACTGCCACTGGAAAATGAGGGTATATTGGATAAGGACATAATTTGTGCCTCGCAACGGGCCCTTCAACGAGTTGTTGCAAGGGTTCTTAACATGCAAATAGCGTGGCACTCTCTTTACACGAGGCATCGGATTTAACGTCCCCCTTCTGACCGGACATGACTGCAAACTTGATACGTCCCGCACAGCCAAACGAATGCCCCACTTCGGCAAGCGTTTTACTGTCGGTCGTGTGAAGACCGAGTGACCATATTTCTATACCCCAGTCACCCATGGGGTCGGTAAACATAATATAATTTATTGATATTGGATTTATGTCTTAATATGAATATATTACTTTAATATGTTTAAACAAGCTTTTGAATTATGCCTTTATAGATATGCCTTAATACCATGAACATTACTTAAGGAACATTTAATAATCATATTTTCGCAAAATCTTAGAGATAGATAAAACTATATAAAAAAAAGGCAACAGAAGTATGTCGTTGTAAATAAATAAATAGTAATGAAACAAGCGTGTCACAAATCAATACCAAGGGAAAGACATGAGCTAAAACTAAGATGGTGGATACAAAAATAATAGTAGAAGTTGATTTTCCTTCTGGAGGGGAGCACATACAATCCCAATGTTGTTAGCGGGAGGATGTTCACGTTGCTCATATAAAAAAGAAGATGTGGTATAATTGACAATGAGAAAACCCTCTACAAGAGACGAAATGACACAGAAACTAACAGCTATTGTTCAGTCTAAATGTATCTACGATGTGTGATGAAATGTTCTTAAAACACATGGTTATGGCATAGAATTAGATTATTTTTACGGTGATTAAAAATATGACCGTCGGGCACATTTATATAAATAGTATAGTTATGGTGAATAGTCAAGTTAAATGTTAGGATTGCACATCGAATCTTCGATAGTAAAATAAATGGTTAAATAAATAGTTATTTGAAATCTGTATTCATAAAGCTACTTACAGTTTTTCGAGGGATGGCAATCCGAAAAACGATGCTGAATCAATTTTTGTAATCGCATTTCTATCAAGTGATCTGTTCAAATAAAGTGCAGTTTTATCAATGTATTAAGATCATAAAGACAAGTCTGGTCCAATATAAATGCTACATTAATATTTGTTTAAAGCGCTTCATAATTGGCCGTTTGAGAGTCTTAAGCATTATGGGTAATTACTTGGTTTATACCCAAAAATGAAAATGACGTCACGTCATTGGTTACATTTCCATGACATTTTTAACCAATCAGGGCGTTTTGATGTACACTTTTGAAAACATATCCCAGGATGCATTAGATTCTGAAACGACGTATTACATACTCAGTAAGTTTTGCAGTAGCTTTAGGGTATATATATATATGTAACACTCCCAAACGTGTCCTTCCCCCCCCCCCCAAAAAAAACCGTGTCCGATTCCCCCAAACGTGTCTATTCTCCCAAAACGTGTCTATTCTCCCCAAACGTGTCCTAAATATTCAATATTGCCCAAACGTGTCCGATTTTAAATCCCCCATACGTGTCCGATGATTGTTATATACCCAAATGTGTCCACTTTAAACGCAATATCGTCTCGCGTATTTTCGCGGTAATACATGTATGTCCCAAATGACACCAATAACGTTCACGGCATTTCTGTGATGGGGGACATAGTTGAAAAAGTGGTCATTTATTAGCATTAGTTTGTTCAATGCCGGTTTTTACTGATTAACATAACTAAAAATTCAATCTGTAACATATGAATCCACTTTTGACTGAAATCGCCTGTTTTCTAGTTGCAAGTAGTTCATGCTCATTTAGAACGAACATACACATAATTCTAGAACAGACGAATTAATCGTTTACTATGGATAAGTTATGTGTTGCAATAAACTCCGGTCAGGTCTTTAATTTTAGTGGGAGATATTAGCAGGCAAAATCAAGGGAATTGTGCAAATGATGATACAAGCATGAAAATTACCACAAAGCATCATTATTATATACTTTTCAAGAAACAACTGCTGGCCATTAAAAAAAATAATTTTTTCAAGATGACCACGGCCTTTTTCTAAAATGGCTGCTTTGAATACTTTTTTTCTGAAAAACTTTCCTTTTTCCTTCTTTGAGTGAAATACAGCTATCAAGTTTGGTAGCTACCTTCCTTACATGTCAAGAATTTTCTTAACATGAATATTTGACATATCCAGAGTTTGAGCATGCGCGCAAATGTAGCAAAATTCATTTAAAAACATTTGAAGTATTTACTATAAAATTAGTGTTTTGGGATTTGCAATGATATTATGATTTGGTTTGATAACATTTTTTAAGGTTATGATAAGTGTTTGAGTTAATGATTCCGGTCCGGCTATAATAGCCGGACCGGAATCATTAACTCAAAGACTAAGTCATTTTATCGACCTTATTATCAAACATCTATGTCCGTCAATTCCAAGTTATATCAAAGATGATATGGAATTTTTAAATCACATTCCTGCCATAGTTCCTGAAGAAACACTATTATCAAACTTTGATGTTACAAGTCTATATACAAATATTTCCCATGATCTAGGTCTTACAGCCGTAAAATACTGGATCGAAGAAAAACGGGATGAAATTGACAGTAGATTTGAAACAAACTTCATATTAGAGGCTATCAAAATGGTTCTGAAAGAAAATACTTTTTATTTCGACGGGAACAAATACAGACAAATTAAAGGTACAGCCATGGGAACTAAAGTTGCCCCCACATACGCAAATTTAGTGATGGGATATTTAGAGTAACAGATGTATCGACAAATATCTATCCAATTCGATCAAAATTTCTGTGATTATGTCATTCAGTTTTGGAAAAGATATTTAGATGACTGCATAATATTTTGGAGCAGATCAGAAAAAGATTTATATAAATTTAAAGATCTAATCAACTATTTACATCCGTCGATCAAATTCACTATGGAAACCAGTGACAAACAATTACCATTTTTGGATACTAGTATCCTAATCTTAAAATCAGGCAGTCATATAACAACGGATATTTATTATAAATCCACAGATACCAATCAATACTTAAATTTTCATTCGTGTCATCCGTCCCATACAAAACGAAATATACCTTACTGTATGGCCAGGCGGATTTGTGCTATAGTATCTGACCATCACATTCGAGAAGTACGTTTGAAGGAATTAAAAGGCTATTTGACACAACAGTTATACCCAGATGGTCTAATCGAAAGTGTAATTCAAAAATCTAAACTATTGACACTTCCAGAATTACGAACCCCGAAAGTGAAAGACACGGATGAAAACGTCAAGAAAATACCGTTTGTTAGTACACATGACCCGTGTTTACCAGACGTTTTTAAAACAATTAAACAAACCTTCCGATCCTACACGAAAGTGAAACTATGAAAAAATTGATACCGGAAGGAAACTTAATCTACAGCCGAAGACACCCTAAAAACCTAAAGAAACACTTAACCAGAGCTCGGTTCGAACTGAAGGTTAGTGACTTTGAAATAAAGTCTTGCGGAGATCAAGATGCGGTGTTTGCGATCAAGATACATAATATTTAGAAACGGGTACAATGAAATCATTTAAAGATGGCAAAAAATTTCATGTGAATGCCAATATGACTTGTAAGACAACAAATCTTATTTACTGCGTCACATGTCCTGGTTGTCACGAAAATTATATTGGACAGACCGAGAATAGCCTTTGTGAACGGGTGCGAGTTCACAAAGAACAAATAAAACACCTACAATACAGAAATTCGCCAATAAGTGCACATCTTGACACTTGTGGTAAAAAGCATTTTTAAATAATGCCTATTTTTAAATGTAGACGGGAT
Organism: Mytilus edulis; assembly: GCF_963676685.1. NCBI lineage: Eukaryota > Metazoa > Mollusca > Bivalvia > Mytilida > Mytilidae > Mytilus > Mytilus edulis. Next base: position 21,265,131 of record NC_092357.1, read on the forward strand.
GAAGCATATAGAAAAGAGATGGAACGTTATTTCATAACAACGTTCCGATCGAAATTAAATCCAGAGAATTTTTAAAACGAACAATGGACTGTTAACTTTTTACTTTTTTCACTATTTTATTTAATGAATATTTATATCTGCACATGTGAAAATTACTTTTTACGCCTATATATATATGCATCAATCTAGGTGAAATCGGATGCATAACAAAAATATCAAGTAGCTTGAGCTACACAACATTTGTGTAAAAGTTTAACATATTTATTGATGATCTATATAAAACATATTTTTGTCGTTTATATTATATATATATATATAACATACGGCCAGCGAAAGCTCTTTTTTGAGAGCCCAGGTGGTCGTGTGGTCTAGCGGGACGGCTGCAGTTTGATGGCGATCCGATGGATACATCTGTTGTAGAGTTGTCACTGACTCAGACGTACTTATAAATATAATTATTTTCTGTGACTGTATATTACATTAATTTGTAGGATCCTTTACTATAGATAATTTAGCTGATCTGTAACAATAACATCTTCATGCCTTATATATCATGTACTGTAGTACGCCGCTAGATTAAAACTGACGAAGAAAGGTAACACACGGCCAGCGAAAGCTCTTTTTTTTTGAGAGCCCAGGTGGTCGTGTGGTCTAGCGGGACGGCTGCAGTGCAGGCGATTTGGTGTCACGATATCACAGTAGCATGGGTTCGAATCCCGGCGAGGGAAGAACCAAAAATTTGCGAAAGCAAATTTACAGATCTAACATTGTTGGGTTGATGTTTAGACGAGTTGTATATATATACGATCCTGCATATATATAACGATCCTGTGCCCTCGTGGGAAAAATCGTTGACTATTATTCAGACGTTTTATATATATATTACGGCCTTCTTCATTGGAATAAATTACAACATTGAAACAAGAATTACATCGCTTGGATACATTACGTTATAATAACTTCTATGACGTTCATTTGCCGCGTTTTTCGCTTTTTAATATAAATATATTTATTATCGTTCATACAACTAACTAAAGAAGCCTTTTGGGTGAAAAAATTAAAAACTTTAGAACCTGAATTTTTTCATCCAAAAGGCTTCTTTAGTTAACTAACTAAAGAAGCCTTTTGGATGAAAAAATTAAAAACTTTAGAACCTGAAGGACTCAACACAATGTATGAACGATAATAAATATATTTATATTAAAAAAGTGAAAAACGCGGCAAATGAACGTCATAGAAGTTATTATAACGTAATGTATCCAAGCGATGTAATTGTTGTTTCAATGTTGTAATTTATTCCAATGAAGAAGGCCGTAATGGCCGAAACGTATGGGAATTTGTGTTATAGTTTTTAGTATATATATATATATATATGCATATGTAGTTTTAGTGAACGAGTAGTTGTGTGCCCTTTAACGTCATACGTGTTTGACTTTCTTCATATTAAGATCTGAGTGTCATTGATGTGTCCTATGTATACGAAAAGCGCGTCTGGCGAATCAAATTATAAGCCTGGTACATGTTTTAAAGATAGATAACCAAAGCACGTAAAGTTTTGGAAAATGTATAGATTCATATAATGTATCTACCTCATACAAAGCTCTGATTCCATGCCTAGCTATGGCTGACCTTTTTGGTCCTTTATTGTTTGTCTCCCTTTCTAATTAGCTTTGGATTTTTAAATATTTGTTAGCATCAATAATAACTGAAGAGACATGTCGAAATGCGAATCTGGTGCAGGTTCAGACGAATTGGTACTATGTTTATTATTACAATACAAAATTACTTACAACGCTGTTGTGGTGTTAGGAATATTTCTGGGTACTTCTGTTAAACCGATTCCTTCACAGTATACCTCTGTCTTGATACAGACACACTGCGACAGTTCTGGTACAGTACACCTTTGGCTTTGACCATATGCTGTTGGTAAAAAACTCACCATTGCAATAAGTATCCCTATGTTCGCCATAGTAAAAACGTTTGTATGCTTCTCCTTAAAAAATAAGAAAAACAGCACGTTATAAATATTGTGCGCCATAAGCACTTTTCTGGAATTATCCTTACCAGGTTTCTGTATCTGTGTAAAACTGGAAATTAACTCAAAATACTGAGTAAAACTTATCCAGGAAATTTGTGTGCGCCACTGATGTAACTAGTCGTGCGATATAACTGCCTTAAAACTTTCCACAGTTTTACAGTTCTCTGCAGCATTTGGTAGTAAGTTCCAGTCAATGATAGTTTGTGGAAAAACAGAATGTTAATAAATGTCAGTATTTGCTGATAAAAGTTTTATTTGTTTGACGTTAGAAGTTCTGGATGGTCTAGTGTTAAATTCTATATGATGTTCAGTGGAAATGGCTACCAGGTCGCTCACTATTTCATACAGTAGTACCAGTCGTTGTTCTCGTCTTCGTTCCAAAAGAGGTTTCCATCCAAGGTCCTTCATCATGGAGGTGACACTACTAGTACGTCTATAGTTGTGAAAACAAATCTAGCTCCTCTTCTTTGTTTGTTCTCTATGCGGTTTATGTCTTTTTGTAGGTATGGTCCCATACAGTGCATGAGTAATCTAAAACTGATCGAACTAGCGAGATGTTGGCAGTTTCCTTAAAATGTTTGTTACAGTGTTTAAGGTTCCGTCTGATGAATTCCAGTGTAGAACTGTGTGATGACCAATTCAAATTATCGCTAATAATTACAACTTAGTATGGGTTTTCATTGACCTGCTCTAATATGTGGTTACTTAGTGTATAACTGTATGTGAACGGGGACCTGCTACGGTGAATGGACATGACATAGCATTTACTGGCATTAAAACGCATACCCCAGTCCTTTGCCTAGTTCAAGTGAATCTAGATCTTTCTGTATAGTCCGGCGGATACAAGCATATTTCAGACGAATTGTGCACATCCTGCTACAAGCATGAAATTTGGCATAGACCTTCCTCAACTATTACTCTTTTATTTCAGATAGGGACACATTTGAAAAAGATGTCTCACTTTCGGAAAAATCCAAAATGGCGGACATCATACTAAAAACAGCCCTATGTCGAAGGCTAGTATGTGAAAAGATGTTATCATCATACTACTAACATAATATCTGGTTCCAACCTTTGTTGTATACTACTTTTGGATACATGATATTGATAAGATGACTTCAAAAACCCTACTTCCGGGAAAATCCATCATGGCGGACATAGTAATAGAATAAGCTTGCTTTTAGGGAGGGTAAATGAAATGTGTTTTAATGTATTGCTACTATCATTATATTGTGCAGGAACCTTTCTTTTGTGCTTCTTATGGATACAATGTATAACACATATCTCTTTAAAAACTTTACTTCCGGAAATATTCAAAATGGTGGACATAGTAATATCAATTTTTTTTTGCTTGTCATTAAACTTTTGGCATACTCAAAACCACTAACTTTATTCTGTTGTAAAATAACACTTCCGGTAAAAAAAACAATATTCTGTAAATTTAAAAAATCAATCCATATCTTTGATTTAGAGTTTTAGATAGATTGATTAAAACAAAACAAAACTAATATTATTAAGCTAAAAATGCATGTTTATTCACAGTCACAACAACATGCACACAAAGCAGTGCACGGGAGACCCGATTTTCAACATTAACAACGACCGCAATATCCTCTGTATCTGTATGAATACGTTGTCGATACAAATTCTCGCTTAAATATAACGGTTTGAGAGAGTGCCGTCGATTATTGACGAGGCGTAAGGGCAGATTTGACTCTTTCTACGCTTGATGCGCGCACTACAGTGTCGTTTAGCTGATTCGACGCGATCACTGTCTTTACAAAGAATGAGTTTGAGTATTGTGGTGTTTTGCGTAGTGGAATGTCAAAACCCTTAGAGTGATTCTTTACTTGCTTTTTCACAATATTTGTTGCGTGGTATTCTTCGAACTTCTTGGCAGTTATGTTTCTCTTAGGATGTGCTTTTTTTTTAGAAATTCGACTGGTTCGTCTAGCGCTAAAAACCAAGTTTAATGCAACAATTTCTACATTTAAAAATGCCTGTACCAAGTCAGGAATATGACAGTTCTTGTCCATTCGTTTTTGATGCGTTTTGTATTTTGATTTTGCCATGTGATTATGGACTTTCCAAATTGATTTTCCTCTAAGTTCGGTATTTTTTTGTGATTTTATTTTTCAATTGCGGGAACAGTTCTTAAACCACTTTGTACATAAATATCAACTTCTAGCTTTTTTGTCTTGCAATTGTCTGGAGGTCTTGTAGTTCGGGTTGGGCAAGCATATTGGAGACACACCCGTCCTCTCTTGACTTGTAATCTATGGTTATAAATCTTGCCGTCTTCCGAAATTTGTAGGCCTAGGTACGGGTTATGCTGGACTTGTTGTAGTTGTCGATTTAAACTGATGATTTTATGACCTTAGAAAGAGTTATTTAAAAATGATCCTATTTGTCCTTTCGCCATCATTTAGCGTCTGAACTGGGTAGCATAAGAGTCAATTCCGAGCTCGTCCATCTAAACACCTATCTTAGTATATTGCACGTTTTACATGCTGGAAAAGACTAGACCAAGTTGAGGGAATACCATCAATTAGTCTTCCCTTTTGCCCAAATAGTACTTTTCTTAATTCGTTAACCATGTTGACCCCATCTGATAAGTTTGTGTGATCTTACAGTTAAACCTCAGAGATTTCGGCTGATCCATCTTCATTCTTTATGTTCAAGTCACATCTTCAATGTCATCAATGTCTACCACGCAGTCTTTTTTTTTCCTTTTCAGCTATCAGAAAACCAAATCACAACCAGTAAAGACATTGATCACAATAAATGTGTGTAATCACTCATTGCCATGTGCATTTGAAAGGTCATTGATATATATTTATCCAAAGCTTTGTGTCCTCCCAAATAGAATCCATAGTTCTTCTACCCCTGTCACGGAATAGCGAAACAGAAATACCAGAATCATCAGTAACGAATATTCAAATCATGACTCGTGCAAGTTCGTGTTTCATTGAATGAGACACATGCACCATGATTATATTGTCAGACTCTTAATGTAAACATGGTGATAATCTTGAAAAACACCTCGAGGTAGATAAGATAGAATATCCAGAGCATTTGTTATAAGAAGCAAGAGCTACATTTAGGGGAAAGGGAATACACAGACGAATCCAGTCTGGAATGGATATGTTCCTATTTAAATCAATAAAAAACAAGTTTATTGGAATTGATATGTTCCTATTTAAATCAATAAAAAAACAGGTTTGTTAGAGTGGATATATTCTTATTCAAATCAACAAAAAACAGGTTTGTTGGAGTGGAAATGTTCCTATTCTAATCAATAAAAATAGGTTCATGAGAGTAGATATGTTCCTTTTTCAATCAATAAAAACAGGTTTGTAGGACTGGATATATTCCTATTTAAATCAATAAAAAAACAAGTTTGTTAGAGTGGATATCTTCCTATTTGAATAACCCAAAAACATGTTTGTTGGAATGGATATGTTCCTATTTAAATCAATAAAAAATAGGTTTATAAGAGTGGCTTTTTCCCTATTTAAATCAATAAAAACAGCTTTGTTGGAGTGGATATATTCTTTATTAAATCAATATAAAAAAACAGGTTTGTTAGAGTTCATATATTCCTTTTTAAATCAATAGAAATATTTTTAGAATGGATATGCTCTAATTTAAATCAATAAAAAAAAGATTTATTAATATAGTTATGTTTCCTATTGTTATCAATAAAAACGGGTTTGTTATATTGGATATATTCCTATTTAAATCAATAAAAGAAGGTTTGTAAGAGTGGATATGTTCCTATTTAAATCCTTAAAAAACAGGTATGTTAGAGTTTATATGTTCCGATTTAAAGCGAAAAGAAATAGTCTTCTTAAAGTGGATTTATACCTATTTGAATAAAAAAATAAAACAAGTTTGTTAGAGTGGATATGTTTCTATTTAAATCAATTAAAAAAAACAGGTTTGTTAGAAAGATATCTTCCTAAACAAATCAATAAAAACATGTTTGTTGGAGTGGATATGTTCCTATTTGAATCGATAAAAAACATGTTTTTGAGAATGGATATGTTCCTATATTTAAGACTCAATAAAAAACATCTGTGTAAGAATGGATATGTTCCTTTTGAAATAATAAAAAAACAACTCTGTAAGAGTGGTTATGTTCATATTTATATCGATAAAGATCCGGGTTGTCAAAGTGGATATGTTCCTACTTAAATTGATAAATAAAACATGTTTGTTAGATTGGATATTTTCCTATTTAAACCGATAAAAAAACAGGTTTGCTAGAGTGGATATATTCCTATTTATTTCAATGAACAACAGGTTTGTAGGAGTGGATATGTTTCTATTTGAATTATTAAAAAACAGGTTCGTCAAAGTGGATGTGTTCCAATTTGAATCGATAAAACATACTTGTTAGAAAGATATCTTCCCATATAAATCAATAAAAAACAGGTTTGTTAGAGTGGATATATTCCTATTTAAATCGATAAAAACACGTTTTTTAGAATGGATATGTTTCTATTTAAATCAATAAAAAAACAGGTTTATTGGAATTGATATGTTCCTATTTAAATCAATAAAAACAGCTTTGTTGGAGTGGATATATTCCTATTTAAATTAATAAAAACAGGGTTGTTAAAGTAGATATGTTTCTATTTAAATCAATAGAAAAATTTTTTTTAGAATGGATATGTTCTTATTTAAATCAATAAAAAAAATTGTAAGAATGGTTATGTTTTTATTTCAATCAATAGAAAAAGGTTTTTTTTAATGGATATGTTCTTATTTATATCAATAAAAAAAATTGTAAGAATGGTTATGTTTCTATTGTAATCAATAAAAAAAAAAGGTTTGTAAGAATGGATATTGTCATATTTAAATCAATAAAAGCAGGTGTGTTAGAGTTGATATGTTCCTATTTAAATCAATGAAATACAGGTTTGTTAGAGTGGATATATTCCTATTTAAATCAATAAAAGCAGGCTTGTAAGAGTTGATATGTTCATATTTAAATTCTTAAAAAACAGGTATGTTAGAGTTGATATGTTCCGATTTAAAGCAATAAAACTAGTCTTGTTAAAGCGGATATGTTCCTATTTAAACAAATAAATGAACCAAGTTCGTAAGAGTGGATATGTTTCGATTTAAATCAATTAAAAAAAAACATGTTTGTTATCTTTTCCTTAATAAATCAATAAAAAACGGGTTTGTTAGAATGGATATGTTCCTATTTGAATCGATAAAAAAAAACACGATTTTGAAAATGGGTATGTTCCTTTTTTTGAAACTCAATAAAAAAAATCTTTGTATGAATGAATATGTTCCTTTTTAAAAAAAGAACAATTATGTTAGAGTGGTTATGTCCATATTTATATCAATAAAAATCCGGGTTGTCAGAGTGAATATGTTCCTATCTAAATTGATAAAAAACATGTTTGTTAGATTGGATACTTTCCTATTTAAACCGATAAAACACGTTTGCTATAGTGGATATACTCCTATTTATTTCAATGAAAAAACGGTTTGTAAGAGTAGATATGTTTCTATTTAAATCATTAAAAACAGGTTTGTCAACGTGGATATGTTACAATTTAAATCGATAAAAACAGTTTGTAGAAACGGATATGTTGCTATTTAAAGCGATAAAAAAAAACATTTAAAGTGGACATGTTCCTATTTAAATCAATAAAAACAGGTTTGTTAGAAAGATATCTTCACATAGAAAAAACAGGTTTGTTAGAGTGTCTATCTCCCTACTTAAGTCAATAAAAAAACTGATTTGTTGGAGCGGATATATTCCTATTTAAATCAATAAAAAACATGTTTGTTAGAGTGGATATGTTTCTATTTAAACCAATAGAAAAAGTTTTTAGAGTGGGTATGTTCTTATTTAAATCAATAAAAAAAAGATTTGTTAGAATTGTTATGTTTCTTATTTGAATCAATAAAAACATTTTCATTAGAGTTGATACGTTCAAACTTGTTTATAACGGTGGATATATTCCTATTCAAATCAATGAAAAAACTGGTTTATAAGAATGGATATGTTCCTATTGAAATCAATAAACAACAGGTTTATTAGAGTGGATATTTCCCTATTTAAATCAATAAAAACCAGATTTGTTTAAGTGGATATTTCCCTATTTAAATCAACAAAAAACAGATTTGTTGGAGTGAATATGTTCTAATTTGAATCAATAAAAAAAAAGGTTTGTATTAATGGCTATGTTTTCTATTGTAATCAATAAACATGATAAAAAACAGGTTTGTTATATTGGATATATTCCTATTCAAATATTAAGTAAAAACAGGTTTGTAAGAGTTGATATGTTCCTATTCAAAAACTGAAAAAAACAGATATGTTAGAGTTGATTTTTTCCGATTTAAGGAGGCTCGAGGGTATAAAGAATTCAGAAAAAAATCAAACATTTGTTTTTCATTACAAATTTTATTTCTTTCCTTTTGTAGTTGTTACTTTATCATATGGTACAAAAATCATTCAAAACAATCAATTCGTGTTGGCCCCAGATGACTTTCAAAATGTATACATCATTGAAAAAGTTCCAAATTATCTCCCTTTGGTGGAAAAATGCCAGTTTTTGGCTCTAAAATTGAAATATCTTTTTCAACTCATCGGTGACCTATCTTTTTTAATATAATTTCCATATAAGCTGTACTTAAACTAAATTATTGTAAAATTTTAGCGATTTCTGTAATAAATTTCTTTTTTTTATTTCGATATTACCTTTATTTCTCCTATTACTTCAACAGAAAAAACCCACCTTTACAAAAATGTATGCTTCTTTCGAAGGCAGATTGTGAGCGCAAATGAACGGTGACCCCACTTTTTTATTTTATTTTTCTATTAACTATAAGATAAAGTTCATTTATAGAAAAATATAGAGAAATCCTATATAAATGATTTAGACCCGCGAACCCCCTTAAAGCGATAAGAAATAGTCTTCTTAAACATTTGTTAAAATGGATATGTACCTATTTAAATAAAAAAATAAATCAAGTTTGTTAGAGTGGATATGCTCCTATTTAAATCAATAAAAAAAGTTTTGTTAGAAAATTATATTCCTATTTAAATCAATAAATAACAGGTTTGTTAGGGTGGATATATTCCTATTTAATTTAACAAAAGACAGGTTTGTTAGAGTGGAAATGTTCCTATTTTAATCAATTAAAACAGGTGCATGGGAGTAGATATGTTCCTTTTTGAATCAATAAAAACAAATTTTTAGGAGTGGATATATTCCTATTTAAATCAATAAAAAAACAGGTTTGTCAGAGTTGTATGTTCCTAGTTAAATAAATAAAAAAACAGGTTTATTGAGGTGGATATGTTCCTATTTGTAAAAATCAATAAACACAGGTTTGTTAGAATGGATATGTTCCTATTTAATTCGCTAAAACAACAGTTTTGTTGGAATGTATTGACAGATTCAGGGGGAAGAGGACCCGGGGGTTGGAACCTCCCTTTTGTATCGCCGTTCACTGCATTTGAACGGGGACATATAGTTAGAACACCCCTTTTGTCCTTAATTGTGACCCCCCCCCCCCCCCCGACCTTTTTTTAAAGGCTGGTTTCGCCCTTGTTTGTTGAAGTGGATATGTATTTATTAAAATCAATATAAAAACAGGTTTGTAAGAGTGGTTATATTTCTATAAAATCAATATAAAAAACAGGTTTGTTGGAGTGGTTATATTTCTTTTTAAAATCAATAAAAAAAAACAGGTTTGTTAGACTGGTTATATTTCTATTAAAATCAATATAAAAAACAGGTTTGTTAGACTGGTTATATTTCTATTAAAATCAATATAAAAACAGGTTTGTTAGAGTGGTTATATTTCTATTAAAATCAATATAAAAAAACAGGTTTGTTGGAATGGTTATATTTCTATCAAAATCAATATAAAAAAAAACAGGTTTGTTGGGTTTTCTATTGACTTAGATAGAAATATAATACTCCACCAAGCCTGTTTTTTTTATATAGATTTAAGTAGAAACATAACCACTCTTACAAACCTGTTTTTTATATTGATTGTAATAGAAATATAACCACTCCAAAAACAGGTTTGTTAGAGTGGTTATATTTCTATTAAAATCAATATAGAGAAAACATGTTTGTTTGAGTGGATATATTTTTATAAAAATCAATATAAAAAAACAGGTTTGTTAGAGTGGTTATATTTCTACTTAAATCAATATAAAAAAACAGGTTTGGTGGAGTATTATATTTCTATCTAAGTCAATAGAAAAAACAGGTTTGTTAGAGTGGTTATATTTCTATGAAAATCAATCTAAAAAACAGGTTTGTTGGAGTGGTTATATTTCTATTAAAATCAAGATAAAAAAACAGGTTTGTTAGAGTGGTTATATTTCTATTACAATCAATATAAAAAAACAGGTTTGTTGGAGTGGTTATATTTCTTTTTAAAATCAATATAAAAAACAGGTTTGTTAGACTGGTTATATTTCTATTAAAATCAATATAAAAAACAGGTTTGTTAGAGTGGTTATATTTCTATTAAAATCAATATAAAAAAAACAGGTTTGTTGGAGTGGTTATATTTCTATCAAAATCAATATAAAAATAACAGGTTTGTTGGAGTGGTTATATTTCTATTTAAATCAATATAAAAACAGGTTTGTAAGAGTGGTTATGTTTCTACTTAAATCTATATAAAAAAACAGGTTTGGTGGAGTATTATATTTCTATCTAAGTCAATAGAAAAAAACAGGTTTGTTAGATTGGTTATATTTCTATTAAAATCAATATAGAGAAAACATGTTTGTTTGAGTGGATATATTTTTATAAAAATCAATATAAAAAAACAGGTTTGTTAGAGTGGTTATATTTCTACTTAAATCAATATAAAAAAACAGGTTTGGTTGAGTATTATATTTCTATCTAAGTCAATAGAAAAAACAGGTTTGTTAGAGTGGTTATATTTCTATAAAAATCAATATAAAAAACAGGTTTGTTGGAGTGGTTATATTTCTATTAAAATCAAGATAAAAAAACAGTTTTGTTAGAGTGGTTATATTTCTATTAAAATCAATATAAAAACAGGTTTGTTAGAGTGGTTATATTTCTATGAAAATCAAGTTAAAAAAACAGGTTTGTTGGAGTGGTTCTATTTCTATTAAAATCAAGATAAAAAAACAGGTTTGTTAGAGTGGTTATATTTCTATTAAAATCAATATAGAGAAAACATGTTTGTTTGAGTGGATATATTTCTATAAAAATCAATATAAAAAAACAGGTTTGTTAGAGTGGTTATATTTCTACTTAAATCAATATAAAAAAACAGGTTTGGTGGAGTATTATATTTCTATCTAAGTCAATAGAAAAAACAGGTTTGTTAGAGTGGTTATATTTCTATGAAAATCAATCTAAAAAAACAGGTTTGTTGGAGTGGTTATATTTCTATTAAAATCAAGATAAAAAACAGGTTTGTTAGAGTGATTATATTTCTATTAAAATCAATATAAAAAACAGGTTTGTTAGAGTGGTTATATTTCTAATAAAATCAAGTTAAAAAACAGGTTTGTTGGAGTGGTTATATTTCTATTAAAATCAAGATAAAAAAACAGGTTTGTTAGAGTGGTTATATTTCTATTAAAATCAATATAGAGAAAACATGTTTGTTTGAGTGGATATATTTCTATAAAAATCAATATAAAAAAACAGGTTTGTTAGAGTGGTTATATTTCTACTTAAATCAATATAAAAAAACAGGTTTGGTGGAGTATTATATTTCTATCTATGTCAATAGAAAAAACAGGTTTGTTAGAGTGGTTATATTTCTATGAAAATCAATCTGAAAAAACAGGTTTGTTGGAGTGGTTATATTTCTATTAAAATCAAGATAAAAAAACAGGTTTGTTAGAGTGGTTATATTTCTATTAAAATCAATATAGAGAAAACATGTTTGTTTGAGTAGATATATTTCTATAAAAATCAATATAAAAAAACGGGTTTGTTAGAGTGGTTATATTTCTATTAAAATCAAGATAAAAAAACAGGTTTGTTAGAGTGGTTATATTTCTATTAAAATCAATATAAAAGCAGGTTTGTTAGAGTGGTTATATTTCTCTTAAAATCAATATAGAGAAAACATGTTTGTTTGAGTGGATATATTTCTATTAAAATTTAATATAGAGAAAACACGTTTGTTGGAGTGGATATGTTTCTATTAAAATCAATATAAAAACAGGTTTGTTGGAGTGGTTATATATCTATTAAATTCAATATAAAAACACAGATTTGTTGGAGTGGTTATATTTCTATTAAAATCAATATCAAAATAACAGATTTGTTGGAGTGGTTATATTTCTATTTAAATCAATAAAAAACATATTTGTTAGAGTGGATATGTTTCTATTTAAATCAATAGAAAAAGTTTTTATAGTGGGTAAGTTCTTATTTAAATCAATAAAAAAAAAGATTTTTTAGAATTGTTATGTTTCCTATTTGAATCAATAAAAACATTTTCATTAGAGTTGATACGTTCAGACTTGTTTATAACGGTGGATATATTCCTATTTAAATCAATAAACAACAGGTTTATTAGAGTGGATATTTCCCTATTTAAATCAATAAAAACCAGATTTGTTGGAGTGGATATTTCCCTATTTAAATCCTCAAAAAACAGATTTGTTGGAGTGGATATGTTCTAATAAAAATCAATAAAATAAAAAGGTTTGTAAGAATGGCTATGTTTTCTATTGTAATCAATAAACATGATAAAAAACAGGTTTTTTATATTGGATATATTCCTATTTAAATAATTAAAACAGGTTTGTAAGAGTGGATATGTTCCTATTCAAAAACTTAAAAAAACAGATATGTTAGAGTTGATATTTTCCGATTTAAAGCGATAAGAAATAGTTTTCTTAAAGTTGATATGTACCTATTTAAATAAATAAATAAATCAAGTTTGTTAAAGTGGATATGTTCCTATTTAAATCAATAAAAAAACAGGTTTGTTAAAGTTTATATGTTCCTCTTTATATCGATAAAAACAAATTTTGTTAGAAAAGTTATATTTCTATTTAAAACAATAAATAACAGTTTTGTTAGGGTGGATATATTCCTATTTAATTTAACAAAAAAGCAGGTTTGTTAGAGTGGAAATGTTCCTATTTTAATCAATTAAAACAGGTTCATGAGAGTAGATATGTTCCTTTTTGAATCAATAAAAACATATTTTTAGGAGTGGATATATTCCTTTTTAAATCAATAAAAAAACAGGTTTGTCAGAGTTGTATGTTCCTAGTTAAATAAATAAAAAAAACAGGTTTATTGAGGTGGATATGTTCCTATTTGTAAAAATCAATAAACACAGGTTTGTTAGAATGGATATGTTCCTATTTAAATCGCTAAAACAACAGTTTTGTTGGAATGTATTGGCAGATTCAGGGGGAAGAGGACCCGGGGGTTGGAACCTCTCTTTTGTATCGCCGTTCACTGCATTTGAACGGGGACATATATTTAGAACACCCTTTTTGTCCCTAATTGTGACCACACCCCCCCCCTCCCGACCTTTTTTTAAAGGCTGGTTTCGCCCTTGTTTGTTGAAATGGATATGTATTTATTAAAATCAATATAAAAACAGGTTTGCAAGAGTGGTTATATTTCTATAAAATCAATATAAAAAACAGGTTTGTTGGAGTGGTTATATTTCTTTTTAAAATCAATATAAAAAACAGGTTTGTTAGACTGGTTATATTTCTATTAAAATCAATATAAAAAACAGGTTTGTTAGAGTGGTTATATTTCTATTAAAATCAATATAAAAAACAGGTTTGTTGGAGTGGTTATATTTCTATTAAAATCAATATAAAAAAAACAGGTTTGTTGGAGTGGTTATATTTCTATTAAAATCAATATAAAAAAACAGGTTTGTTGGAGTGGTTATATTTCTATTAAAACCAATAAAAAAAAAGGTTTGTTGGAGTGGTTATATTTCTATCAAAATCAATATAAAAATAACAGGTTTGTTGGAGTGGTTATATTTCTATTAAAATCAATATAAAAACAGATTTGTTGGAGTGGATATATTTCTATTATAATCAATATAAAAAACAGGTTTGTAAGAGTGGTTATGTTTCTACTTAAATTTATATAAAAAAACAGGTTTGGTGGAGTATTATATTTCTATCTAAGTCAATAGAAAAAACAGGTATGTTAGAGTGGTTATATTTCTATTAAAATCAATATAAAAAACAGATTTGTTGGAGTGGTTATATATCTATTAAAATCAAGATTAAAAAACCGGTTTGTTAGAGTGGTTATATTTCTATTAAAATCAATATAGAGAAAACATGTTTGTTTGAGTGGATATATTTCCATAAAAATCAATATAAAAAAACGGGTTTGTTAGAGTGGTTATATTTCTATTAAAATCAATATAAAAAACAGGTTTGTTGGAGTGGTTATATTTCTATTAAAATCAAGATAAAAAAACCGGTTTGTTAGAGTGGTTATATTTCTATTAAAATCAATATAGAGAAAACATGTTTGTTTGAGTGGATATATTTCTATAAAAATCAATATAAAAAACCAGGTTTGTTGGAGTGGATATATTTCTATTAAAATCAATATAAAAAACAGGTTTGTTAGAGTGGTTATGTTTCTATTAAACTCAATATAGAGAAAACATGTTTGTTTGAGAGGTTATATTTCTATTAAAATCAAGATAAAAAACCAGGTTTGTTTGAGTGGATATATTCCTATTAAAATCAATATAAAAAACAGATTTGTTGGAGTGGATATATTTCTATTAAAATCAATATAAAAAACATGTTTGTTTGAGTGGTTCTATTTCTATTAAAATCAATATAAGAAAACATCTTTGTTGGAGTGGGTATATTTCTATTAAAATCAATATAAAAAATATGTTTGTTAGAGTGGTTATATTTCTATTAAAATCAATATAAAAACAGATTTGTTGGAGTGGATATATTTCTATTAAAATCAATATAAAAAAACAGGTTTGTTAGAGTGGATATGTTCATATTTACGCCAATAAAATACAGGTCTGTTAGAGCGTGTATTTTGCTATTAAAAATAATAAAAACAATAAAACAGGTTTGTTAGAGAAGATATGTTCCTGTTTAAATTAATAAAAAAACAGGTTTGTTAGAGTAGATATGTTCCTATTTTGATCGATTTAAAAAAAAACGGGTTGTTAGAATGGATTTGTTCCTATTTTTAAAAACGTGGATATGTTCATTTTAAATCAATATAAAAAAACAGGTTTGTTGGAGTGGTCATATTTCTATTAAAATCAATATAAAAATAACAGGTTTGTTGGAGTGGTCATATTTCTATTAAAATCAATATGAAAATAACAGGTTTGTTGGAGTGGTCATATTTCTATTAAAATCAATCTAAAAATAACAGGTTTGTTAGAGTGGTTTTATTCCTATTAAAATCAATATAAAAAACAGATTTGTTGGAGTGGATATATTTCTATTAAAATCAATATAAAAAACAGATTTGTTGGAGTGGATATATTTCTATTAAAATCAATATAACAAAACCAGGTTTGTTAGAGTGGTTATGTTTCTATTAAAATCAATATAGAGAAAACATGTTTGTTTGAGTGGTTATATTTCTATTAAAATCAATTTAAGAAAACATCTTTGTTGGAGTGGTTATATTTCTATTAACATCAATATAAAAAACATGTTTGTTGGAGTGGTTATATTTCTATTAAAATCAATATAAAAAACAGATTTGTTGGAGTGGATATATTTCTATTAAAATCAATATAAAAAAACAGGTTTGTTAGAGTGGATATGTTCATATTTACGCCAATAAAATACAGGTCTGTTAGAGCGTGTATTTTGCTATTAAAAATAATAAAAACAATAAAACAGGTTTGTTAGAGAAGATATGTTCCTGTTTAAATTAATAAAAAAACAGGTTTGTTAGAGTAGATATGTTCCTATTTTGATCGATTTAAAAAAAAACGGGTTGTAAGAATGGATTTGTTCCTATTTTTAAAAACGTGGATATGTTCATTTTAAATCAATATAAAAAAACAGGTTTGTTGGAGTGGTCATATTTCTATTAAAATCAATATAAAAATAACAGGTTTGTTGGAGTGGTCATATTTCTATTAAAATCAATATGAAAATAACAGGTTTGTTGGAGTGGTCATATTTCTATTAAAATCAATCTAAAAATAACAGGTTTGTTAGAGTGGTTTTATTCCTATTAAAATCAATATAAAAAACAGATTTGTTGGAGTGGATATATTTCTATTAAAATCAATATAAAAAACAGATTTGTTGGAGTGGATATATTTCTATTAAAATCAATATAACAAAACCAGGTTTGTTAGAGTGGTTATGTTTCTATTAAAATCAATATAGAGAAAACATGTTTGTTTGAGTGGTTATATTTCTATTAAAATCAATTTAAGAAAACATCTTTGTTGGAGTGGTTATATTTCTATTAACATCAATATAAAAAACATGTTTGTTGGAGTGGTTATATTTCTATTAAAATCAATATAAAAAACAGATTTGTTGGAGTGGATATATTTCTATTAAAATCAATATAAAAAACAGGTTTGTTAGAGTGGATATGTTCATATTTGAGCCCATAAAATACAGGTCTGTTAGAGCGTGTATTTTCCTATTAAAAATAATAAAAACAATAAAACAGGTTTGTTAAAGAAGATATGTTCCTATTTAAATTAATAAAAAAACAGGTTTGTTAGAGTAGATATGTTCCTATTTTGATCGATTTAAAAAAAACAGGGTTGTAAGAATTGATATGTTCCTATTTTTAAAAACTTGGATATGTTCATTTTAAATCAATATAAAAAAACAGGTTTGTTGGAGTGGTTATATTTTTATTAAAATTAATATGAAAATACCAGGTTTGTTGGAGTGGTTATATTCCTATTAAAATCAATATAAAAATAGGTTTGTTAAAGTGGATACGTTTCTATCAAAATCAATATTAAAAAACAGGTTTGTTAGAGTGGTTATATTTCTATTAAAACCTATATAAAAACAGGTTTGTTAGAATGAATGTGTTCTTATTTAAGCCAAAAAAATACAGGTCTGTTAGAATGTGTATTTTCAAAATTAGTAAAAACAGGTTTGTTAGAGTGCATATGTTCCTCTATAAATCAGTAATAAAACAGGACTGTTAGAGTGGTTATGTTTCTATTTAAATCAATATAAAAAAAACGGATTTGAAAGAATGGTTATATTTCTATTAAAATCAATATAAAAAAACAGGTTTGTTAGAGTGGTTATATTTCTATTAAAATCTATATTAAAAACAGGTTTTATAGAAAGTATATTTTCCTATTAAAGCCATTAAAATACAGGTCTATTGGAGTGGTTTTATTTCTATCAAAATTAGTAAAAACAGGTTTGATAGAATGGATATGTTCCTATTTAAATCGATGAAAATACAGGTCTGTTAGAGTGTGTATTTTCCTATCAAAATAAGTCAAAACAGGTTTGATAGAGTGGATATGTTCCTATTTAAATCGATAAAAAATAGGTTTGTTAGAGTGAATATGTTCCTATTTAAATCAAGTTTTGTTTGTTAGAATGGATATATTCCTATTTAAATCAATTAAAAATACAGTCTTGTTAGAGTCAATATGTTCCTATTTAAATCAATCAAAAACAGGTTTTGTTTGTTAGAATGGAAATGTTCCTATTTCAATCTATTAAAAATACAGGTTTGTTAGAGTGAATATATTCCTGTTTAAATCAATAAAAACAGGTTAATTAGAGTAGATATTTTTCTATTTAAATCAATGAAAAACAGGCCTATTGAAGTGGATATGTTCCTTTTTTGAAAATCAATAAACAAAAAACAGGTTTGTTAGAATGGATATGTTATTTTATTCAAATAAAAAAGGTTTGTAAGAGTTTTTATGTTTCTTGTTTAAATCAATAAAAAACAGTGGTTATATTTCTATTAAATTCAATCAAAAGCAGGTTTCTTAGAGTGAATTATGTTCCTATTTAAATCATTATAACACAAGTATGTTAGAGTGGATGTGTTCCTATTTAAATCAATAAAACTGGTTTGTTAGAGTGGATGTGTTCCTATTTAAATGAATAAAAATAGATTTGTTGGAGTGGATATATATTCCTATTTAAATCAGTAAAAACAGGTTTGTTAGAGTGGATATGTTCCTATTTGTAAAAATCAATAAAAAAAAAACAGGTTTGTTAGAGTGGATATGTTCCTATTTG
The DNA here is from genome assembly GCF_963676685.1 of Mytilus edulis. Classification (NCBI taxonomy): domain Eukaryota; kingdom Metazoa; phylum Mollusca; class Bivalvia; order Mytilida; family Mytilidae; genus Mytilus; species Mytilus edulis. The sequence goes on from NC_092357.1 coordinate 21,283,406, forward strand.
TAAAAATCAATAAAAAAAACAGGTTTGTTGGAGTGGATATGTTCCTATTTGAATTGATATAAAATACAGGTTTGTTAGAATGGATATGTTCATATTTGAATCGATAAAAATAGGTTTGTTAAAATATGTATATTCCTTTTCAAATCAATAAAAAAAACTTGTATGTAAGAGTAGATATGTTCCTATTTAAATCAATAAAACAGGTTTGTCCAAGAAGATATGTTCCTATTTAAATTAATAAAAAAACAGGTTTGTTAGAGTAGATATGTTCCTATTTCCATCGATTTTAAAAAAAAAGGTTTGTTAGAATGGATATGTTCCCTTTTTTAGAAACGTGGATATGTTCCTTTTAAATCGATAAAAAAAATGAGTTTGTAGAAACAGATATGTTCCTATTTAAATCAATATAAAAAAGGGTTTGTTAGAGTGGATACGTTCTAATTTAAATCATTAAAAACAGGTTTGGTAGGGTGAATATGTTCCTATTTAAATCAATTAAAAAAACTTGGTTAAAGTCGATCTGTTTCTATTTAAATCAATAAAAAAACAGGTGTGTTAGAGTAGATATGGTCCTATTTAAGTCAATAAAATACAAGTTTGTTATATTTGGTTTTTTCTTATATTCATTAATAAAAACAGATTTGTTGGAGTGGATATGTACATATTTGAATCGATAAAAAAATGTTTGTTAGAGTTTGTATATTCTTTTTTAAATGAGTAAAAAACAGGTTTGTTTAAATGGATATGTTCCTCTATAAATCAGTAATAAAACAGGACTGTTAGAGTGGTTATGTTTCTATTTAAATCAATATAAAAAACAGGTTTGTATAAGTGGATATGTTCCTATTTAAGTCAATAAAATACAGGTTTGTTAGAGTTCGTTTTTTTTCTATTTAAATTAATACACACGGGTTTGTAAGAGTGGATATGTTCCTATTTAAATCGAAAAAAATAGGTTTGTAAGAGTGGATATGTTCCGGTTTAAATAAATAAAAAAAAACTACTATGTGGACGTTTTCGACTTTTTTTTCAAATATTTTCCTTCATTATGACAGGAACATACGTACATTAACTCTATAAAACAACAGAATAGGTGTTACCATTTGGATATTTTCAGTATGACACGTTTATGTTCAAAAAAATATGGTATTATTGCCAATGAGACAACTCTCCACACGAGACCAAAATGACACAGAAATTAAAAACTTCTAGGTTATCGTATCGCCGTCAACAATGAGCAAAGCCCAAATCGCATAGTCAGCTATAAATTTACAAAGCAACATTACGACTATCAGGGTAATATATCTTTGTACAGTGGATGTGGTAGAATGGTCTAGACAACTTTACGCAAGGCTAAGCGAATGCACTCTCGTGTACACAAAGTGAAGTTCAATTCCAGTTAACGGACAAAAAAATAAGCACACATTTTGCAAAATTAAAATATGTGTGTTGCATTTTTTATATAAAAGGTTATTTCATAATACATGAATTTTTGAAACATCGTTTCAAGCTTAAAGTAATCAATATAAGTATTAAAATTGTTAAACCGACGTTGTTTAAAGAAAATGTTAGAAGCTGTGAATACAGAATAGTAATCATATGCAAGCCGTTTCTTAACTTACTTTTAAACCGGTTCCTAGAGTAGCTGGTGTACACTGAAGCAAATGACTCGATACAACACTCAGGCTAGACTTCACAAAGTATAAATTGTTGATTTGCTTTGGCCAAATATATAGTCTAAAGATGACGTGTTCTGGTGTACCTTTGAATTGCTTACACAGCGATTCTTGCGTTATTAAGGGAAAATGATTCAATAAATCTAGCAGATCAATGTATAAATAGAAATGTTAAAGCAACATACGTCAAATTGTACCACAGCTTGGACGATCACGTATACATGTACTATTGATAGTTCAACCACCTTAAAGGTTGTTGCCAACAAGGAAAGTACTATTCTTCGCCAGGGAAAAGTTGGTTAATTGTATTGAAATAACCGTGTGATTTTTTTTTATTTTCGACTATTGTCTGGACAGATTGATACCAGAAGGTAGGGTGTGTTGTTTTGCTTTCATGTAAATACATTGAAGTTTTACGTATTTTATCTTTTTTCAAACATTTCATCGAGATAAAAAGCTCTTTGGTAGAACAATTTAAAATCACTAGCACACTTTGAGTGGACAACAAGGAGAATTTTTAACGACCTTGACTGGCTATACAACCCTTGCACGGTTGGTGTGGGAAATGTTTAGAACCGACAAATAAATTCGGGCTCAGGCATTTTAATAGTTTGGAATTTTTTTTCTAACATTATGTAATCGATAAATGTTGATATATTTGTGGTTGAAGCCTCTGCTCACGTACATATTTACATATAATATATAAAACACAGGCTTAAACACATGTCGTATGTCTATCCCTAGATTATAAGCGCTGAAAAGAGTTGAATGATATCCCAGAAACGTTAAGAAGGGTCGGTAAGTCACCGTGATAGGTAGTCGATTGCTGAATAGAGGTGACCATTATTACAAGTGAGGTCTAGATGGAAGCGATAATTTAGTCAGGTTTCACGATGATATATAACAATTCTCCGAACAAAGTTTATTTTTAGATTTTATGTCCTAGAAAAATAAGGATATCTGAAAGGATTGTAAATGCGTTTAGTAAATCCGAAATTCTAGTCGAAACAGCTCGTAGAACAGTTCACTTTGCCAAATGTACAGGGTTTTTTTTCGTTTTTTTTAATACAACAGCAGTACTGCACACGCTTTTCTAACAATTACTTTACTAATATAACTATTTAAGTAAAGGTCCATGTTTCACATACAAAAAATTATATTGCATGTAAATACCATAGAGTACTTTGAAGATGCAAGGGAACATTTCTCATTTTATGTAGAACTCCAAAAGTCTCCGACGGACGCATTCTATTTAAGTTGGTACATAATACTACGGGGAGATAACTCTGTAAAATCAGCTTAACGTTTTAATCACGTTGTACTGTTAAGAAAATATCATGCTTTGCAATTATCAAAATTAGTGTTTGTCAACTGCTATATATCCAACCATTTTGTTTTCGGGAAGGTAATTGGTCTAGGTTAGAAATTTTGGTATATTTAAGGCAAGATGTTGGTTACAACCTTTAAAATGTTCTACAAGAACTATCACGAAAGATTTATGACATGATGTTCAGCAACCAAAATTCGATCAACCAATCATAGTGTTGAGTCCTTTGAAACTTGCATACAACATATTTTTTTATCCATTGATTTTTTTTTTCAATTGAAAAAATGAATTGACTTTGTTTTGTTATCAAAACAACTGTTGAGTTTATATAAAAGGTTAAGGTTTTTAATGGTAGGGGTTAAAACTGATTATGATATTGGAATAAGTTCCTTATAAATATGGTGTGCTCCTATTTAGGCGGTTATATGCTTTTAGGATAGTGTATTTCTATGTTCGCCAGTGGTGCAGTACAGTCTAACAATATGTTATTGATTTATGTTGTACTTTTTCATGTGATTAATGATTTTTATAAATTGAAATGATAAATTGATTCAGAATTTATATTAACGTACAAAATAACAACTTTTTCTTTTTTTATAGATTGGATTGATATGTTTGTTACCTGCAGCGGCCTAGACAGACATTGATGATGCCGTTTCTTTTGAATTTGTCTTCAATAAAATTTAAAATGTGCTGCACATTCTCCGGTTAGGTGATACCTAACAAAGGTGTTGAAAGTTAATTTAGTGATTAATTCATGGTCCTCTGAATTTATTTCTTAATTGAAACATAGGAGCATTAAACTACACCCGACTTCAAACAAAGCTTTTTAAAGGTATATATATTTGTTAGAGCATAACGCCTTTTTTTGCTGCTACTATTTTATTATGGGAAACCAACATGTGGACCAGGATTTGCATTGCCTTCCGGAGCACATGAGATCATCCAAATTTTTTGTAAGGGTTCGAGTGTTTTATCACATAAGCAACACGACGGATGCCACATGTGGAGCAGGATCTGCCTACCCTTCCGGAGCACCTGAGATCACCCCTAGTTTTTGGTGGGGTTCGTGTTATTCTTTAGTTTTCTATGTTGTGTCATCTGTACTATTGTTTGTCTGTTTGTCTTTTTCATTTTTAGCCATGGCGTTGTCAGTTTGTCTTAGAATTATGAATTTGACTGTCCCTTTGGTATCTTTCGTCCCTCTGTTACATTGTATCTATGTTTCTTTGTCATAATCAAACGTATCAAGGACGATAATTGAGGTTATAGGTCTAAAGGTTTGTGTTGATCTTCAATATTTCATGATTTGATAGTTTTTTAGAAGGAGCACTGTGATATTTTTTAACATATAGGTTCAATCAACTTTTGCATAGAATAAATGTCAGCACGATACGATTTACAGGTAAAGTGTAAACAATCTACATGTATCGCATGTATGGCCTACTCTAATCTTCATGTATCGCATGTTTCACTATTCATTGATCGCATGTTTAATCTACAGGTATCACATATTTCAATCTACATGTATTGCAAATGTATAGCATGTTTCATTTTTAATGTATTTCATTCTTTATTGAATCTATATCGCGTGTTTCACCCTACTCGATGTCATGTTTAATTCTTCGTGTATCGCATGCTTTACTGTACTTGTATCGCATGTTTCACTTTACATGTATGTCATGTTTCACTCTCAATGTATCACATGATTCACTCTTCATTTATCGCATGTTTCAACCTAAATGTATTGCATGTTTTAATCTATTTATATCGCATATTTCACTCTACATGTATCGCATGTTTATTCTTTATGTATCGCATCCTTAACTGTAACTTTTTCGCATGTTTAACCCCACATATATCGCAAGTTTCAATCTACATTTATCTCATATTTCAATCTACAAGTATCTCATATTTTAATCTACATGTATCGCATGTTTCATTCTTCATGTATAGCATGTTTACGGACAAATATATAATCTAAAGATGACGTGTTCTGGTGTACCTTTGAATTGCTTACACAGGGATTCCTGCGTTATTAAGGGAAAATTATTCAATAAATCTAGCAAATCAATGTATGAATAGAAATGTTAAAGCAACATACGTCAAATTGTACCACAGCTTGGACGATCACGTATACATGTACTATTGATAGTTCAACCACCTTAAAGGTTGTTGCCAACAAGGAAAGTACTATTCTTCGCCAGGGAAAAGTTGGTTAATTGTATTGAAATAACCGTGTGATTTTTTTTTTATTTTCGACTATTGTCTGGACAGATTGATACCAGAAGGTAGGGTGTGTTGTTTTGCTTTCATGTAAATACATTGAAGTCTTACGTATTTTATCTTTTTTCAAACATTTCATCGAGATAAAAAGCTCTTGGTAGAACAATTTAAAATCACTAGCACACTTTGAGTGGACAACAAGGAGAATTTTTAACGACCTTGACTGGCTATACAACCATTGCACGGTTGGTGTGGGAAATGTTTAGAACCGACAAATAAATTCGGGCTCAGGCATTTTAATAGTTTGGAATTTTTTTTCTAACATTATGTAATCGATAAATGTTGATATATTTGTGGTTGAAGCCTCTGCTCACGTACATATTTACATATAATATATAAAACACAGGCTTAAACACATGTCGTATGTCTATCCCTAGATTATAAGCGCTGAAAAGAGTTGAATGATATCCCAGAAACGTTAAGAAGGGTCGGTAAGTCACCGTGATAGGTAGTTGATTGCTTAATAGAGGTGACCATTATTACAAGTGAGGTCTAGATGGAAGCGATAATTTAGTCAGGTTTCACGATGATATATAACAATTCTCCGAACAAAGTTTATTTTTAGATTTTATGTCCTAGAAAAATAAGGATATCTGAAAGGATTGTAAATGCGTATAATAAATCCGAAATTCTAGTCGAAACAGCTCGTAGAACAGTTCACTTTGCCAAATGTACAGGGTTTTTTTTCGGTTTTTTTTTAATACAACAGCAGTACTGCACACGCTTTTGACAATTACTCTACTGATATAACTATTTTAGTAAAGGTCCATGTTTCACATACAAAAAATTATATTGCATGTAAATACCATAGAGTACTTTGAAGATGCAAGGGAACATTTCTCATTTTATGTAGAACTCCAAAAGTCTCCGACGGACGCATTCTATTTAAGTTGGTACATAATACTACGGGGAGACAACTCTGTAAAATCAGCTTAGCGTTTTAATCACGTTGTACTGTTAAGATAATATCATGCTTTGCAATTATCAAAATTAGTGTTTGTCAACTGCTATATATCCAACCATTTTGTTTTCGGGAAGGTAATTGGTCTAGGTTAGAAATTTTGGTATATTTAAGGCAAGATGTTGGTTACAACCATTAAAATGTTCTACAAGAACTATCACGAAAGATTTATGCCATGATGTTCAGCAACCAAAATTCGATCAACCAATCATAGTGTTGAGTCCTTTGACACTTGCATACAACATATTTTTTTATCCATTGATTATTTTTTTTTCAATTGAAAAAATGAATTGACTTTGTTTTGTTATCAAAACAACTGTTGAGTTTATATAAAAGGTTAAGGTTTTAAATGGTAGGGGTTAAAACTGATTATGATATTGGAATAAGTTCCTTATAAATATGGTGTGCTCCTATTTAGGCGGTTATATGCTTTTAGGATAGTGTATTTCTATGTTCGCCAGTGGTGCAGTACAGTCTAACAATATGTTAGTGATTTATGTTGTACTTTTTTCATGCGATTAATGATTTTTATAAATTGAAATGATAAATTGATTCAGAATTTATATTAACGTACCAAATAACAACTTTTTCTTTTTTTATAGATTGGATTGATATGTTTGCTTCCTAGACAGACATTGATGATGCCGTTTCTTTTGAATTTATCTTCAATAAAATTAAAAATGTGCTGCACATTCTCCGGTTAGGTGATACCTAACAAAGGTGTTGAAAGTTAATTTAGTAATTAATTCATGGTCCTCTGAATTTATTTCTTAATTGAAACATAGGAGCATTAAACTACACCCGACTTCAAACAAAGCTTTTTAAAGGTATATATATTTGTTAGAGCATAACGCCTTTTTTTTGCTGCTACTATTTTATTATGGGAAACCAACATGTATAGCCTACTTCAATCTTCATGTATCGCATGTTTCACTATTCATTGATCGCATGTTTTAATCTACAGGTATCACATATTTCAATCTACATGTATTGCAAATGTATAGCATGTTTCATTTTTAATGTATTTCATTCTTTATTGAACCTATATCGCGTGTTTCACCCTACTCGTTGTCATGTTTAATTCTTCGTGTATCGCATGCTTTACTGTACTTGTATCGCATGTTTCACTTAACATGCATGTCATGTTTCACTCTTAATGTATCGCATGATTCACTCTTCATGTATTGCATGTTTTAACCTATTTATATCGCATATTTCACTCTACATGTATCGCATGTTAATTCTTTATGTATCGCATCCTTAACTGTAACTTTTTCGCATGTTTAACCCCACATATATCGCAAGTTTCCATCTACATTTATCTCATATTTCAATCTACAAGTATCGCATATTTTAATCTACATGTATCGCATGTTTCATTCTTCATGTATAGCATGTTTTACTCTATATGTATCGCATGATTCACTCTTCGTGTATTGCGTGTTTCGCTTTACCTGTATCGCATGTTTCGCTCTACCTGTATCGCATGTTTACTCTACCTGTATCGCATGTTTCAATCTACATGGATCGCGTATTTCACTCTTCATGTTCTGCATGTTTCATTCTTAATGTATCGTATGTTTACTGTACCTGTATCACATATTTCACTTGAACTGTATCGCAGGTTTCACTCTTCATGTTCTGCATGTTTCATTCTTAATGTATCGTATTTTTACTGTACCTGTATCACATATTTCATTTGAACTGTATCGCAGGTTTCACTCTTCATGTATTGCTTGTTTCACTCGTCATGTATCGCATGTGTCAATATATACATGGATTGCATATTCACCCTACATGTATTAGAGCATGTTTCACTCTACATGTATCACATGTTTTGCTCTACCTGTATCGCATTTTTTAATCTTGATGTATAACATGAGTCAATCTATATGTATAGCATATTTCAATCTTCATATTGCATGTTTCACTCTACATGTTTCACATATTTCGCTCCTCCTGTATTGTATGTTTTACTCGACATGTGTCAATGTTTTACTCGACATATATCACATGTTTCAATCTACATGGATAGCTTATTTCTTTCTACATGTATAGCATATTTACTGTACATGTACTGCATGTTTCAATCTGCTTACAGCATATTTCGATCTAAATATAGTACATGTTTCACACTACATGTAATGATGTATAGCATGTTTCAATCTACATGTATCGCAAATCTCACTTTACATGCATCGCATGTTTCAATCTATATGGTTTGCATGTTTCAATCTGCATGTTTTGCATGTTTCAATCTATTTGTATAGTATGTTTCACTCTACATGTATCACGTGTTTTGCTCTACCTGTATTGCATGTTGCAATTCAAATTTATTATCGCGTATTGCATGTTTCAACCTACAGGTATCGCACGAACTAAAATGCGTTGAACAAAAAAAGGGTGATCATTATACAAGTCGTATCTTAACTTACGTTTTAATTTGGTTACTAGAGTAGCTGGTATGTGGTAAAAGTCTCGATAATTTACTCGAGCAAGCCTTCTGAAAGTAAAAATTGTTGAACGGCATCAGGCAAACATATACTCTTAAGATGACGTTTTTTGGTGTGCTTTTAAATTGCTATACACAAGGGTCCTCCTTGCGTCCGAAAATTGAAGGAAGAAGGAAACAATGATCCTGATGATCAGTTTTATTTTATTGGAAAACGATTCAATAAATCTAGCAAAACAATGTGTAAATAAAAATGTGTAAGCAACATATGTTAAATTTTACCACATCTCGCAAGATGTATCAATGTATACATGTACTATTGATAATCAATTAAAATAGATCAACCACTTAAAGGTTGTTGCCATCAAGGAAGTTGCAATTCTGTTTGATCATCTTTGTAAGGGAGAATAAGGTTTAATGTATTTGAAAAAACGTTTCTTGATTTCTTTGTCTTTTGTTACGACAAAAAGATACCCAAAAAAAGGTTAGGATGTGTTGTTTTCATGTTAATAAATTGAAGTCTTACATATTCTGAACGACTTTAGAAATGCAACACTAGATTGTTCTGTTAAATTCCAATTTTTAAATAAGCAAATTTAAGTCAGCAAACTTATGAACAGAAAGTTCTTTCATTACTTAAATGTTTAAAATAAATGCCAGTTCGAAAGTTGAATTGTTTACGTCATTTTCAATGTTCAAATATTGTGGTTTACACTGAATTCCTGGTTTTCCCCTTATCAATGAACTTGCATTAGTCACCGTCAAAAGCAATGACTGCCTGTAACAAACGCAAAAATGAGTGTCAGATAGGTCAAGCATTTCTGTTTGGCACGTTCGAGATTCTGTTTTGCACCTTCTGATTTTGCCCTTGTTACATCCATTACAACTGGTTTTGGCAATTATGCGGTTGAAACTTTTAGGTTAAATTTTTTTTTCTACATTCAATTCTGTGGCATTTCAGTTAATTGGAAACATTTATGGCATAAATTTGTGCAAAATGGCATTCAGAAATTTGATAAGCAGTTGACGTTGCGGCCGTAGATCTGTCTCACAAATAACATTGTGTAATCAAATTCTATTGACGTTGCATTTTCACCACATATTGATCTGGTCATTGATTGTCTCTAACGAACCCCGTCTACCGCTATCATTATCAGAAGGACAGTAAGACGAGTTTCTGACGTACAATTGTTTGGTTGCAGCACGTTTACGTTTTCCTGTTTACCGATTTCTAATGGGTTGATTCATTTTTTTATTTCTAAGTCTTGGTAATATTGAGATGCAACATTTTTTAACTGATTTAAGAGTAGCCAAGGCTTTCAGGAACTGTTTCACAAAGAAAAGAAAGTGAGAAGATCTTTTATAAGTTCGTGCGATCTCAATAACCCGGTATGTTTAATTACGTCGGGTAAATGAAATGTTGTTTTTTTCGAAAGAGAAAGAAGTATGACAATGAAATTGAGAATGGAAATGGGGAATGTGTCAAAGAGACAACAAACCGACCAAAGAAAAAACAAAAGCAGAAGGTAACCAACAGGTCTTCAATGTAGCGAGAAATTCCCGCACCCGGAGGCGTCCTTCAGCTGGCCCCTTAACAAATATATTCTAGTTTAGTGAATGCCATACTAATTTCCAAATTGTACACAAGAAATTAAAGTTGAAATAATACAAGACTAAAAAAGGCCAGAGGCTCCTGACTTGGGACAGGCGCAAAAATGCGGCGGGGTTAAACATGTTTGTGAGATCTAAACCCTCCCCCTATACCTCTAGCCAATGTAGAAAAGTAAACGCATAACAATACGTACATTAAAATTCAGTTCAAGAGAAGTTCGAGTCTGATGTCAGAAGATGTAACCAAAGAAAACAAACAAAATGACAATAATACATAAATAACATAAATAACAACAGACTACTAGCAGTTAACCTCACATGCCAGCTCAAGACTTCAGTTTTTAAAGTCGGTCAGTATATATACTATCTATTTCAAAACGGTTTATAGGGATTAAGTTTTCTATGGAAGAACAGGTTTCAAGTAAAGCAATATTCACATTTTGAGTTGGTAATGTTAAGAACTGACACATGAATTCGGTTCTTGACATTTTGAAAGCTACAACGTATGTCCGTTGGAATAATGCTTCTAACATTACGTAATCGATGAATGGATAATTTTTTGAAATAAGTAAGGAATTTGCGTTTGGTGTCTAAGCTAACACATATATTTACATGTCTACATATACTTACACGGTTTAACACATGCCTCTGTCTATCTCTAGATTCACTTTGCAAAACTACGACTATTTGAGTTATATTTGTATTCAGGGGATATGGTCGAGTGGTCTAGAGCGCTTGACATGAGGGTAATCAAATAAGCTATTGATTAAAAATGGTGTGAGTTCTAATCCAGTTAACGGACAGTAATTGTAAGCATGAATCCTACTACATAAAAAACATACAGTTGGATTTATTTTTATCTTTCTAATGAAAATATCTACTTCATCACGTTTTATAAAGATACAACCAAACCTTGTTTCAAGAGGTCACTCATATGGAATGTCGGTTTCTCATTTACCTTTGGGTATTGAACACATTTCCCCCTGGTAGATACAAGAAATTGAAATGACCGTTGCTTATAGCTAAATATTCTAGTTTGTTAGAATGTGGTGACATATCACGGCATTGGTTTATTGGCCGCTGCACAAAATTGAATGATATTGTGGAAACATGTTGGGGGATCAGCAAGTCGATTCCTGAATGAATGTGACCATTAAGACAGGTGATCGCCAGATGAGGCAACATAGGTGTGACTGAATATAAATAAAACGTTAGCATGCATACGTTTGTTGTGCTACCATAAAACGAGGAGTGATTAGAACAACTGGGACAATGCTCATTTAATTTTTAGTCTAAATATATAAATATATAAAGCCAAAGCTTACATAACATTACCTTTTATATGTTATGAAAAAAAGCGTTTTGTAAAAAAATCATCATGATGTTCGCTTCTCTGTTTCTAAAAAACAAGCATTTTAAGGTGGTACCCAACACTTTAACTAAAATTAATTTGGCTCGTTTAATTTTCTTAAAATTTTGACTAAGTATTTACTTTGACCTTTTTTCATAAATATAAAAATTTCAAAAAATTTGAACCAACCGTTTTATCAGAAAAATTACACTGGTTATATAGCAGTTTGACAAACACTTATTTTGATCATTGAAAAGCTTAACATTCCCTTAACAACACAACGTAATTAAAACGTTTAGCTGATTTTACAGAGTTATCTCCCTGTAGTGTTAGGTACCACCTTAAAAGAAAAAATATCAATATTGATTGATTGTTTGTTGATCAACGTTCAGTGGAAATATTTCTAGCATGTTCAAGACGAGAACAAGTGAACAATAAATACAATACGTAGGTCTTGTATATAAAGAGGCCATCTGCGATGATGGTAGGACAAATTTGGATATATTGGATAGATCTTAATTTATATTTAATCAAATTATGAGAAAGAAAAGTTGAGGCATTTTGAGGTAAAAATGTGTAATGGCACTACATGTATAAAACCAGAGGATTCCTAATATCTGGCAAAAATTCTAAAACAAGAGGAACGAATATATGTGAGACTGTATTTTCAAAATATAAATATCTTCATTTCGAACATTCGAACTTTTTAACCATAATCCATTATATGTGACGAAATAGTGATTTTCAAGTTGTTATTTTTTAACTAAACATCAGATAAATCTCCAATATGTTAAATGGAATGAATCTTAAAATAAAGTATCCTCCAGTTCATTTCATATCAATGTATTTCAAAACACATTAAAGATTTATCCAGATGAAAATGCAGATGTTGATATATCCGAGTTTGCAGTTGAATGCAGGTGTTACGCTAAACGCTAAACATTTAAAGTTAACTTATACAAATGATATCTTAGAAATGTAAACTGGTTTGACTAATAAAATGTTATTAATTTTAAAGGTTCTGTTTGCTTTGTAATTTATCCAACTTTTTTAGTTATGTATTTTAATGCATTGTTGTAAGTGTTTATATATCTTTTTGGCTATCAAAACAATTATTTGAAGGTTTAAAAATGGAACCATTGGATTTGCTGATTTATCTTTTGATTGAATGTATTCTTGTCACTGGATTTTAAAAAAAAAGGAAGTTACTGAAAAGAATTCACGATATATGAATGATGATATATAATAATTCTCCGATAAAGATGTTTTTCCAGATCTTATGTCCTAGAAAATATGGAGATTTGAACGGATCGCTAATGAGTCAACTTTTCGGCGAAATAATAGATGAAATAGTCCGTAGAACAGTTCACTTTACCAAACGTAAAGTTTATAAAAAAAAAATTGTATTTGATGTAAATTACATAGAGTATTATATTGACGATGCAGGGGAACCTTTCTTGTTTTCAGTAGCATTCAAAATGTCTCCGACGAACGACCTGTACTAATTCAGCGGGTAGACCTTGGTAAAGCGAGAAAATTATTTAAATCAGATGAAAGTTGGTAAAAGTCACGTTTCAAAAATGTATGTTAAACGTGTACCTGAATCAGATTGAAAATAATCTATTAACCTATAAGCTTACAATATATTTATGCAAATTGTGAACACAAACCTACTGATAATTTTCTTAGTTATTTCCCTTAATCTCTGTCCCCAGTATATTCCAAAGGTATGCCTCATCATTTGTGGTATTTGTCAATGGTCAGTCATGAAAATGGATGAAATGAAGGACACTAAGTCCCGTGACAACATTTGTATAAATTGAATTTATTACCTGCAGCGTCCTAGAAGACATTAACTGATGAGCTTTCTTTAATGAAATGTAATTTAGCAGCGCACTTTCCAGTGACTTGATCCACAATATAGGTGATGACAGTTAATTTGTTAATAATTGATGATCTTCTGAATTTATGAATTGGAACATAAAACATGAAACGATACCCGACTTCAAACAAAAGCTTTTTAAAGGTATATAGGGATCAAATAAGAGCATAATACCTTTCTTGTTGGTTCTATTATATTTTTAAGAAGCCACATGTAGAGCAGGATCTACATAGCCTTCCGGAGCACCTGAGATCGTGTTGCTTAATTTTTAATTTTTATGTTGTGTTTTTTGAACTATCGATTGTCTGTTTGTCTTCTTTTTTTAGCCATTCCTTTGTCAGTTTATTTTTGACGCATGAGTGTGAATGTCGATCCCATTTGTATATTATGCCTCTCTTTATCTTATTAAATGGGTATAAATGGGAAAGCTAGATTTCTGTTGCTCGACCTGATTTTTTTAACATTTATTTTACATCTTATTATGTGAAAACGCTATATATTGACTCGAATTGGAGTACTCGCGTAACAAAAAAACAAAGAGCATAAAACAGTCAAAAACCACCAACACAGCAAGAAAAACCGCACCCAGAGACTGGCTTTAATGTGTCCTAGTTCGGTAAAAATAGACATCATACAAAACTCCAAAACACAAAATAAAACATACACAGCATACAAGACTTATAGATGCCAAAGGGTACACTATGGTTTTCAATTTCTTCAAAAGTATAAGGTAAGAAGTCGAAAAGTTTAAGTATTATTATACGATTTAATATTTTTCCAATGAAGCACTGTGTTTTTTATTACATAGTTATTGCATAACATATGTGTCAGCACTATATAATAGACATATATGTGGTAAATAATCTATATCGAATGTTTCAATCTACATGTATGGTTTGTTTCAATGTACATATGTCGCAAGTTTCAATTGTCATGTATCGCATGTTTCAATCGTCATGCATCGCGCGGTTTTATAATCATGTATCACATGTTTTAATCAATAAGTATCACACGTTTCCATTAACATGCATCGCTTTTTTTTTAATATCCCGTATTGCATGTTTCAATCGTCATGTACCGCTTGATTTCATATACATGTATAGTATGTTTTGATCTACATGTATTGCATGTTTCAAATGCACATGTAATTTTCGCATGTAATCAGGAAGACTTTTTTAATCAATATGTTTAGCATACTTCAATCTTTATGTATCGCTTGTTTCAATATACATGTATCACATGTTTCAAGCTACATATATTGTATCTCTCAATCTTTATGTATCGCCTATTTTAATCGTCATGTATTGCATGTTCTAATAAACATGTATTGCATGATTAAAGCTACATTTATTGCATGTATCGAGTATTTCAATCGTCACATATCGCTTGTTTCAATCGTCATGCATCGCAGGTTTCAATCGTCATGCATTTGAACTTTAACTTAATGAATAGCGATACTCATCCAAAGCGCATTACAAAATCGGTCTAAAAAAAGAACATGTTTTTTTTCCAAAATGATCACTTGGTTTTACCTCGTAGTAGTAAAGGGGAAATCACATCAAAGAATGACAGGACCACACCAAACACTGAAACAAACACATCAAGTAGTGTAAAATCGTCAAATTTTGAAACATCATTACGTAATGTTAAAGCCATATAAAAAGTAAACAAATCATCATTACGAAATAACAAAACCAAATCATGTAATCAAACAACTACATTACGGAGGGCCCTCATGGGGTTTTTGATTATGTGATTACTTGGCCGTTTTTTTAATGATTATTTGATTATTAAGCCAAATATTTCATGATTATTTGATTACCTAGGACTGTATTTTTAGTTTATGATTATTTGATTACTAAAGATAAGCAAATATTTAATGATTATGTGATTACATTGGCAAAAAAATGGTGATTATGTGATTACTAGGACCCCCCCCCCCCCCCCATGAGGGGCCTCATTACGTTATGTCAATACACATCAAGTAATGTTAAAACCATATTGCCTAATGGCATTACCACATTAAGTAATGGTGAAACCACATTGCGTAATGACAGAACCATATAAAGTAATGACAAAACTATATCAAGTCAATATGAAACCATATCATGTAATATCGAAACATCATTACGTAATGTCAAAACCATATTATGTAAAGACAAACTATCATCAAGTAATAATAGAACAACATAACTTAATATCAGAGTTACACATAAGACAGCCGAGGCGTTCCATAAATATCGACCTCTTGGTTTCGTTTTCGTTTGCTGCGTTGGTGTTTACCTAGTTGGTTTTCTATTAACATTTATTTACGTATTCAAATTAAAACAACAACTGGTGAATATATTTTTTTTTTATTTTGAAATAAAAACATATTTTAGTGTAGAATATTTTATAGACCTACAAAGAAACGAATTAAATTAGTCTATCATTATAGTTTTTAAAGTTGAACACTTTTACACATGAACAATGATGAAATATAATATAATAACAATACAGACGATTGTCGTCTTGATGTGCTGAATGCAGTTCTCATGTTTTTGGCCAAAATTGGAGTTAGGGTGTTCAAACTTTTTTCCGATTATACCAAAATGAACGATACATTTTACAGTTTTATATTTCCCAGAGATACACAAGGCCCTGTTTATAATTACATCAACTGTAAGGATTACGATTAAGACAACAAAAGTTAATCACCAATGAAAGTTGTGTTTGAAGCATCGATCATGTAATTATCAAGTGAAATATTATAGCTATTTTGGACTTCCATTTTAAGAATTTTCTGTTTGCTTTATTTCTCAATTAATGATTGTAATTAATTACAAGTACTTTTTGTTGATTTGATATAAGATAGTTCGATTTTCTGTTTATTTTTTTTTATAAACTTATTTTCTGTAATGTTTCTGGTTTTGATTATGTGTATCCCGTTTTGGTTATTTGTTCCAGTACTTAAACATGATTATATTCCATATAGTTTTCGAACGATACGCTTAGCGCATCAAGTGATCTAAAATATATTGGACATACTGAATAAGATCATAAAAGAGAGAAAAGGTAACCAGATCAATTTGATTGTCATTGTGTTTATTAGGAGACTTATCCAGATGATTTCTTTTTAACGATAACGATTTTATGTCAAAACAGATATGCGACAGAACGGGCAAATCTGCTAGAAAAAACATTTTAGGCTGAACGCAAACAATTTGATACATTTATCAGATTGAAACAAATTGTTTACCCCGAAAAAGATACATATTTTTTTATTAGTTTTTATAGTCTTTGAACTAGCAAGCTAGCAGTAGCTGCGATTACTTTCATATCTGTACATACTTTTTTTTTGGGGGGGGGGGATTTATAAATATCAAGCCAGGGCCGGGCTTTGTGTTTTGTTACCTGGTTTTCTGTTTTGTAGAAATCTTATGAATTAAGTCTTTTTCAAAAGATTTAAATAATTTGTTAATATACTATACTGTTATACTACTCTCCTTGGATAGTAGAAGTGTCGGTCGTTTGCCAAAATGTTTCACCCCGCCACATTCTGTATATACCTGTCCTCAGTCAAAAACCCGTTATTCGGTGGTCATAATTTGTTCATTGTTGTTTGTTGTGGTTTTTTTTTTTATATAAATCAGGTCGTTAGTTCAGTTGATTTTTTTTTACAGTTGTCGTTTCAGGGCCTTTTGTAGCTGACTATGCGGTAAGATGCTATCTCTGAATATCGTTCTATGACCAATAGTTGAGAACGTCTTTACCATTTGGTCTTATGTAATCAAAACACAGAACTTTAATAACAAGATTGTGTACACTAAAAATACCTATCGAACAAAAATAAGAAAATAATACTTTGAGACAGTAATTATATTACCTGCCACCGCTCCTTGGAAACCAGCATTATAATCAGGTGCCACCTCGTTGCGAACGTAATCTGTCCGTACGTCATCGGATTCATCATTTTGTCCAGGATCGCCCACTAATGCACCGTACAATATATGTGGATTTGGATACTTCATATCTAGAAATTCAGGTGAATAAGAAGCTGGAATAACTGGACACGCCCTAGAAAAATATGTTCGTATTAGCTATATTGAATCTGTATGAACTGTAAGACCAACTGATCTCAACCCATGTTTTGTTCGGGTTAGTGTTCATAATTTGTTAGTGTTAATGTTGTATTGTGTTACCTGTTATCCGTTTTTGGTTTTTCATTTTTGACCAATGCATCTTCAGTTTATCATCGAATTATTTGTTTGGTTATCAATTTGATATTTTCTACTTTAAAAAACATGGAAATTGTTTTGTTCATGTTTGCCTTTGGTTGATTAGGCATTTTTTAACCATGGCGTTGTCAGTTTTTTTAGATTTACGAGTTTGACTGTCCCGTTGGTATCTTTCGTCCCTCTTTTAACCATGGCGTTGTCAAGTTTTTTTAGATTTATGAGTTTGATATCTTTCGTCCCTCTTTTAACCATGGCGTTGTCAAGTTTTTTTTAGATTTATGAGTTTGACTGTCCCTTTGGTATCTTTCGTCCCTCTTTTAACCATGGCGTTGTCAGTTTTTTTAGATTTATGAGTTTGACTGTCCCTTTGGTATCTTTCGTTTCTCTTTTTTTTTGTCATAACTTGAAGCTAGGTTTGGTATCTACGATTGCTGTCAGATCGGTACTTTTTATTCAGTATGTTAGTTGTTTCTTTTCGTTTGTATCGATGTTACGATTGTAAACCCCCAAACTCCGAAACAGTGGTGACGTTGCTTCGCTAAACTAGCGTAGTAAAGAGGACGTAACCGCTGTTTCGGGTAAACCCCTTTTAAACTTGTTTTAAAAGTTTGTTGTTTTGTTTTACTGTTACAAAACTATCCCAGGGTAAGGGAAGTTTGAGCGTCAGAAACCATGTTTAATCGGATATTTCTAGGAGTGCCTCTCTCATTGCAAGCAGTTGTTATTTAGTAGATGTCGTTTCTTACTGTTGTTTTTTTTTTTTTTTTGCGTCTGTTGTTTTGTACAAAAATCAAGCTTTTTCTTATTGCTTAATCTTTTGTTATATCGGGGCCCTTTAAAATTTATTAAGCGGTATGAGTGTTGGTATTTGACAGTACAGTGACCTACAGTTGCTAGCAGTTACAACATTTGACATCTAGTGGATAGTTTTTTCATTGGCTATACAACCACATCTCCTTCTATTTTGTTATACTAAGTAGTCAACCAAAAATGCATCCGAAGTTTTTTGTAATGTTGTTACGTCAAAAGAAACTCTTAAAATCCCAAAATGTAAAATCCAACAAATGTAGTCATAAATGAGGAGCCAAAAAAAACAAACGCATTTTCAGTTTGAGTAAAAATAAAATAAAATTAATATAGACTTCTTATACGTTCAGGTATTTCATATCCAATTTTTTATGGAAATATTCTTTATAAAGCACAAAAATGTCAGTATCACCTCAGAAGCTTACAAAACCTTTAAATAGACTTATTAAGAAGGGATATAGTTGCGATACTGTTGTCCGGTCATGAAAGATTGCATATTTTGACGTTAATATTGCTTCACTTATATGGTCTTTGCATCGGAACTAAACACATCTATTTAAAAATCAGTTGTTGGTATGACACGGGTTATTTTCTTCTCATATATTTTATGATGGTATGATACTAAACCTCTAACGAGAAGGATTGTGCCTGCTATTCATATGATGAAGGCTTAATCTTTCAATCAGTTTAACTGAAGTCTGGAGCTGGCATGTCAGCTAGTAGTATGTTATTATTTATGTATTATACTGTCATTTTGTTTATTTTCTTTCAATTGATTACTTCATCTGACATCAGACTCGTACTCAATTTTAATGTGCATTTTGTTATGCGTTTACTTTTTTACATTGGCGATAGGTATAGGGGGATTGAGATCTCATAAACATGTTTAACCCCGCCGCACTTTTGCGCCTGTCCCAAGTCAGGAGCTTCTGGCCTTTCTTAGTCTTGTATTATTTTTAATTTTAGTTCCTTGTGTAAAATTTGGAGTTCAGTATTGCGTTTATTATCACTGAACTAGTATATATAATGGACTGCAATAAATTTTGATACTCTGCAATTTTCATTCTCAAAATGAATTGTTTTGAATCTTTGCAAAATGGCTAAAAATCTAGGGTTTTTTGCCTGAAATCTAGGAGTTTTAACAACTTTATATCAATTTGCATCATGTCGGAAAATCAATTTCTTTTTGTTTAGAAAAAATGCATCAAGCTTTTAAATACTACAGCTTAATTAAATTTTTCTTAGAAAAAAAGGCAATTCTCAACATCCTTCAAATGCATCCTGCAATAAAAAAAGAAATGAAAAATATACATACTAAAATTTTAGCATTCCTTTTTGTAAGTTAATTTTACATTTTAAATTATACAATAAACTGAATTTTTAGCCTACTGAAATTTTACATTCAAAACTCAGTGCTAAATTTTTAGCTTTCAAAGATTCTCATTTCAATGTTATTGGCTCGAGTTTTAACCGTTTGAGCAATTTGGACAAGAACAGTTAATACATGAACAAAAATGCAAAATTTTTAGAAAAAAAAATATCACATTTTGCTCGAAAATTGCAATTTTTTTATTGTAATATACTTAATTGTAAATTATAAGCCTGGTACCTTTGAAAAGTATTTATATCCGATTTTTGAGATGATATTTAACGAATTTAGCGATCATATTTTGCTTTGATTAGGAAAATCACGCGTAAGAGTTTACATTTAAGGAAGCATTAGAACCGCATTTCCTAAAACATTCATAAATTGGCATCAACATACGGACTAGTTTATCATTAAAGTATACTAGTCGACATTTGATGGGATTGTATTGCTCAATCTGTAGTAGATTTGCGGTATGGGCTTTACTCATTGTTGAAGGCAGTGCGATGACCTATAGTTGTTAATTTCTGTGTCATTTGGTCTCTTGTGAAGAGTTGCCTCATTGGCAGTTACACCACATCTTCTTTTTTATATTGATATTTTTTCGACATTTCACGCTTGTTGACACGGTATTATCGATCTTATTCGCCAAATAAATTTTAAGTTTGCCTTAGACATCTGTTTTTCAGCAACCTCTTGTATACTATAAATCAATATTTTTTACCAATCAATGCCAGTATATATATACTGTATATGGTTTGTCTATAATTTTATATGTTGACACTTTAAAGTAAATTTTATGTCTTATGTTCTAAGGACTTTATATGAAGTCAAAAGACATGGAACATGATATTAGAAAATACGAGAGAACGTTTACATGAAAACCATACTTGAACTCTAGTTACAATAAATATTTACATATTGTCATACAAAATAAAACTAGCAAAACTAGTCATATATATAGAGATCAACTTACGTTTAAGTTACCTAGTTTCTCCTCCTCTTGTGGTATGCTTAATTCCTTTAAATAAAATTATCATTTATATTAAAAGAACACAAACAGTTGATGTTTTGTCATATAATAAACATCTTAAATTAGCTAAAGTAACTCCAATATTTAAAAATGGTGATAAACATATGCCAGAAAACTACAGACCTATATCAATACTTCCTACATTATCAAAAATATTTGAAAAACATGTCGCAAAACATTTTTATCTATATCTGTCAAAATATAAAGTATTACATGAGGCACAATCTGGATTTCGATCTAACCACTCATTTCAAACAGCCCTTACCAAATTAATTGACACCTGGCTCAAATGTATTGATAATGGTAATGTTGTAGGAACTCTTTCTTGATTTAAAAAAAGGCATTTGATCTCGTTAATCATACCATTCTCTGCCATAAATTACATTTATACAAAGTCTCTTATCATTCAAGAAAATGGTTCGAGTCGTACCTGTCTAATAGAAAACAAAAAGTGTGCTCTGGTAATACAGCCTCAGAATCTAAATGTATCAAATATGGGGTTCCCCAAGGGTCCATCTTAGGTCCCCTTTTGTTTGTCATATTCATAAATGACATGACTTTAGAAGCCACTCATACAGCCATTGATATGTATGCTGATGATACAACACTTCATACATATGGAACAAATAAGGAAGAGATAGAAAGGAAACTAAATTACGATGCCAACACCATAAATAATTGGTGTCTGAACAATAGGATGGTTATAAATCCCTTAAAAACTACTTCTATGTTGATTGGAACAAATAAGAAACGGACTTTGCTAGGAAATGATATGAATATATGTATACAAGATAGCCCAATCACACCCGTTGAAATACAGAAACTTTTGGGTGTATATATTGACAAAAATTTGGACTGGAAATTTCAAATTGACTATGTATGTAAAAACTTAAGTTCTCGTATCGCACTGCTATCACGAATTAAGAAATTTTTGGATATAAGTAGTAGAAAGCTGTTTTATAATGCTTATATTCTGCCCATATTTGATTTTTGTTGCTCAATATGGGGAAATTGCTATGAGGATGGATATAAAAAAATTCTTAAAATGCAGAAAAGAGCTGCAAGGATTATACTTGATGCACCAATACTAACACCTAGTATAAATTTATTTAAAGAGCTAAAGTGGTTGAATTTCAAATCTCGAATTTCATATCATAAACTTATTCTTGTTCATAAAATTCTAAACGATAAAGCAACTGATTACTTAAAGGAACTCTGTTGTCCAATTGTTAACCTACGTAGTAGAAATCTAAGGTCATCTGCAAATAATAATTTAGCTGTTGTACGACCGAACACAAATTCAATGAAGAAATATTTTGCATATAGCTCATCTATACTTTGGAATAAACTACCAAATGAAATAAAATGTTGTGAAAACCTTTAAACTTTAAACAAAAATGTGTTGATTTCTTGTGTATAAATGATTTATAACAACTTACTCAAATATTCTAATGATTTGAATGTTATGTATATATATATCAATGAATTTATTTTTCTCTTGTTCTACAGACAGTTTATAGTTAGTATGAATAGTGCATTTACATAATATGTTAGAAACTGTAAGCTTTGTAATATTTGTACTGTTTGTTCTTTGTGAGGGCCTCAAGGTAGATTAGCGAAAGCTAATTGAGTCACCCTCTGTAAATAAAGTCATTACTTACTTACTTACTTACTTATAACAATAGAGTCACAACAACTTGACGCCATTTTGTTATCATAAACAGTCTTCGTCTTTCAAATGCTTTAATTATATTCGATGAATTTAGAAAATGTTAAACGTTTAAGTGATTTTTATATTTTAGGCGCCTTTATGATTTACATTTTGTCTCTAAAGTGCTTGAATAATTGTATCAATTTTAGATTATTTTGTTCTTTAATAATTAATGTTTATTTACAGCTACAATAAAAAAATATGATATATTGATAACTTTATTTATACTACTTGGACAATTCCGGAGTCATATAGTACCTTTAAAAAATCGATCAAAAACGCTGCGGCACCATATGTGTTTCTTGGACTTATTCACACCCAAAGGTGTTGAACTTTAATAATTTGGCAATTTTGTGTACGTAATTGTTTTAATAAAAACGCAGGACCGAAAAAGGCTACCATTGTCGCCTACGTAAATAATTACTTCATTATAACCTATAGCAAAATGATGATTTTGGGATGTTTTTTCATGTGGACGATATATTTTATGAGGGGACTTTTTGAATCAATATGTGTCTGGTCAGTAAACTGTACAAGAAAAGATTTGGCATTCACAATATACCTAGTCTATTTCAAATTTTTACTATTTTTATTATTTTTCCGAGGGGTGGGTATGTTTAACCCACAGTTAAACAATAATCCCTGTACAGATTGTTTATATCATTATGTTCTATCATTTCTCATTAGTTTACCTATATTTAGGCATATTTGAAAAAGGGGGCACGGTGTTCCTGATGTTCTGTGTGAATTTTTCCATTTTAATTGCTTGTTAGCCGTAAAAATACCTCCTAAAATATGAAAATTAATTTAAAAATCAGGGATAACACATTTTTCTACACTGTGTCGTCGATTTGAATATGCTATAGAATGCGCACAGAAAACTTACAAAGGCAAGTGTAGATATGCATTGTAGTCTTCTTATAGTCTGTTTCATGAAGTATGGTTTCGCCGTTTTAACTGTTTTATTATATACTTGACGAAAATATACTAAACTTGCCACGAAAAGCGTATCACCAGCTTCGATTCTAGCATTGGATCTGAATATACATTTTTCATAGCATATCCAATTGTAGATGCTGTCAGACTGAAATTAAGTGTTGGTAAAGGTACCCGAGTCTGCAAAAAAAGGTGTTTTTTGTGATTGGGGGTACCTGTAAAGAAAGTCAGTTTAAATTTTTCACGATCGTCTCTGTGTCGCCAAATTTTGCATAATAGCAGGAAATAGGCATAGACGTTGCGCACGATATTGGTGTCACTTTGGAAATATGGGTTAGAAGGTGGGTTATTCAAATTCAAGCTCTTATCCTATACAATAAATATCCATGTTATGCATATCATTCGAAAGGAAATAAACCACAGAAATCAATAACATAGATGATTTTGTGCTTTGTCTATTTTTTAATGAAAAACTTTGCTCATTTCGATGCCTATAACGTCATTTTAAGGGTGTCCCGCTGTAACAATATTGTTTTATGTCAGTCTTTAAAATCCCAGTTCGGATTCATTAGTTAGTAGAATGGTTAAAAATTTTGCAATTGTTTTGTATACATTTAACCTAAAATGAAGTAACAGACGTTTTTAACTTTAAGAGAAGGAAGATCGTCAAAAGAGTTTAAATAAAAAAGAGAAAAAATGTCCCAATTAGCTGCTCAACCCGTAATTTTTTTTCTGTCTTCACTTTCATAAGATATAACGGACGAAAATGGATTTTAATAATATCAGAAAAATTATACATGTCCCAAAGAAGCTATCTGAAGTCATCATTAAGAAACTGCGGTCTTATTTTAAAAACATCGTAATTTTTCCCGTGTCCAATAAAATGTCCCGATGGACAAAATAACACAAAGAATAATTCAGAGGCTTTTTATCAAACGAAATTCTACTATATCTCAATTTTTTAACACCTGTTAACTGATATGAATGGAAAATACATTTAATTTCCTTTAAAATGATATGATATGTACTTTTGTTTGAGTTACAGTTAGAAAATCCGAAACGATCTAAGATGTCCAATGAAATGTCCCTGTAACCGTAATTTGACGTTCGCGTTATAATAACGTTAAACTGTATACGAATTTTCTTGCATATTTGGCATAACATAATTTCATGTTATGGTCTGATCTATATAAAATATTAATAAAGTTCTCGTTTAATATGCATTAAAATACAGATCTGCATTAATTCATGCATATAAGATGTCGAAATATTTAACTCGGATATTTCATAAAGACAAGGCCCCGGAGGTATAACAAAGAGATAACTTACTAATAACCACACTACCACTTTATAAAAGCAAGATACATTGAAAAAGAAAATGCGATCAAAAGTGAGATCTTCTTAGTTATCCTCCTAAGCCAGATTAGTATCTGTAATTCCTAGCGTTGCTATTAAAAGATTCGAAGCTATACACATGAATGAAAATTCTCACAAAAAAATTATGAGAAAAAGTACACCTTAGTCGTGAACATTTCAGTAAAACGTGCAATCATTTTTTTTTGTCGCATCGACTCATTTAACTTGGAAACGTTTTATCAGAGAAATACTTGTATGTCATAAACATTTCAGTATAGCTAACGATGATTTTTTTTATCTACTGTGAGTAGTACAATTCCTAGTCATCTACCTATCAATATGTGTTTGAAAAATAAGGTTATTACATTTAGAAGTAGTGTGGCAGAATAAAGATTATTTTCTCGAATCTCCAACAGAATTGCCTGGTACATGAGCATGTGATGAAACTAGTATATTGAAGTTGAAACTTTTCTTTTTCCATAACTTGAGAAAGAACGAAAGAGAGAGAGTGAGAGAGTAGTTGTCCGACATATATGATGGATGGCACACAAACATGTAGCAGCTAGCTCCAAGGTATTAATTTACAGACACTCCCAACTCATTCTAGAAAAAAATCAACCAATCAATGCGGTGTAAAGTAGATCTTTTTTTCATCTTCTCAGAACGCCACAAAGCATAGTTTGAATTTTAATTTTTACATCGCGATGACATTGAGGGCATTCCGATGTATTGTTGCCAAAGAGATTTTACTTTCGTTTTGACTGGTGACCGATCGTATAAATACGCGAATATCATCGAGTGCAAAATAACATTTCTTATCGCTTGTTATAAATTCACTTCTTCAATGAATACTCATAAGAACAGAAATTTAAAATACGAAAATATTATGTCGTTATAAATATTTATATGCATTACAAAATGCACACGTACAGAAAAATTGTGTTAACGCATGCGGAAGAATATCACAAGAAAGTTTTTTTGGGAAAATATGAATGTCTACTCAAATCCAATCTATTGGAAAAATCGAATTGTTATAGAAGAGTGTCCACCATGCACTTGTACTGCACTTTTATTCGAATCGTAGAATATAATGATATAAAATTGGATGAAAATTATACATACATGTAACTGCTATATACAATTATTAATATAATATATAACAACAAACCAGAGTATACGTATTTGTATCACCACAATATAATAGATATTAAAGCAGTGAAATTGAATTCCTTCTCATTTATTCATCATCCACGCACGAACTTGTCTCAGAAAAAATATATCTCTGTACATAAACCTCAGTTTTCCGGTATAGAAATGTGATTTTTTTTTCGGAGACAAGTGCTTGTGACCATCCACAAGAACTTGCGGTCATCCGAGGTTCAGTACTTCAGTACTTTGATTATACTTTTAAAACAATGTAAAAACGAAACCAAAAATATTGAAACCGAAAACATAAAAATAATCAGATGAATGTCAAAGAAGATTTTGTGTAAACCGATACTCAGTTATATGTTGAAAATGGAAGCGCGGAACCAAAAATATTGTATAGTATAAAAAATGCATGAAATGCATTCCTGACGGTCCATAGTTGTTCGCTTGAGAAACACTGAACTATGTAAACATGCACATATAGCAGTTACTTAAAAAAATCACATCTAGTAAAAAAAAAGTGGTATTATTCAAAATCGGATTTCGACCTGCTGGTTATCTGTGATGTAGGTATTGGTCTGTGTAAAAGTTTTCCATACTTTGCCAAATTCTATAATTTCAAATATTTAAAAAAAAAAAAAAAAAATATTGATTGCCGACCTTTTTTTGAAGCTTGAGTTTGTGAAAAAATATCAGATGAAAGGATAGCTTGCAAAATATGTTTCCGAAAGCAAAAACAAAACAATACAGACTCACGGTTCTCATTTTCACAATAAAGTAGAAGATGCGGCCGTATACAATGGTATAAGACCAATTAATAATTTCTATATGCAAACAACAATAAGCAAAACCCTTACCTTATAGTCAGCTATGAAAAGCCCCGAAATGACAAATGTAAAACAATTCAAACGAGAAAACTAACGGCCTGATTTATGTGCAAGATGTGTAAATTCCTACATAACATGGATTTTCTTAATTATTTACCTGGTAAAACAATCCTGATTTAAAAAAAAATAATCAATGAAAACGTTTTCTTTTTAAAAAAAAATAATTTAGACCCCGACCAACTTTAAGTTATTGAAAGTTGGCAACGGCAGCATCAGAGCACGTATTTCTTTTTCGATGCACATTTTATAATTTTTTATGTTAGAGATTTTTTAAATAATGATATAGTTAACATTTTCCATAAAATCGAAATTGATGTAAAGATTGTGGACTTACTTATACGTTAAAATAAATAATATGAATTATAATGTAATTATAAGTCACTGTTTAAGAAAAATTAAATAAAACCAAATTCTTGGACTTTTATATTAATGTTAGTATATAAACAGTATAATAGTCCCAGGATTAAGGTGGCAGGTACCAGTTTTGGTGTACCAGAACATGTGTCCCACACAGAAATTTTGTTATAGTTAAGTATTGAGGTATATAATTGCATCATGTGGACTGAAAAAATAAATGAATGTAAATTCTAGGCTATTGTACTACACAAGTAAGTAGTTGCATACACAGGTTGGGGATTTCCTTCACATATAGGTCCAATCAGATGTCAAAATTGTGGTCTCCTCACTTGACGGCATCCAATCAAAGTGGGGGAAAAATTCAGTTTTATGTAAACAAAAATATCTTGAGATTTTGATGGTAAGGATAGGTTCGGACAAGGCTCTAATTCACTGAATATCCTTTCTCTCTTGAATTTTGGCTAAAATTCTTGTCGGCTTTTAGCAGGATTTTGCAGGTGAGGATTAGATTGGTATCAGAGCATCACATTTTTTGCTCTATTTGCAATGCATTTATAAATTTTAGAATCTCCATGCTGGACAGACACCCAAATTTAAAGGTTTTCTATATATTTACATAAGCACGCACACATCTTAGTTCCTTGAAACCATACATTTTATTTGTATATAAGCTTGAATGAATTTTCAAGAAAATAAAATCATAAATCCATGAAATTCTAAAGATTTATTGTAAAATAACTGGTTTCTGCCACCTTAAGCCTAAACATGATTTTAACATATCACAAAATGTGCCTTTTTAAGAGTTCTACAGGTGTGTGGTATTATATTTCTTTTATTCACAGTCAATGTATAGGTCTGTTTGCAAGCAAATAGTTTTTACATGGATTTTAAGAATTATCAAATATCAAGACAGATAACTCTGTATCCCAATACAAACAATGACATTCAATTGATTAGTTTTAAAATGATTATGTTCACCAAACAATGATTTTATATCATAAAATATATAGAAAGAGCAATTACAAAGAGAGAAAAAAGTAAAATAAGCCTCAGCATAGTACAAGAACAAGCTGATTATACTGTATATTACCTGTTATAATGATTTATTTCATATGATATGGACATTTTCTTATTTATTTACTTTTTAACTATGAATATATTAATTCTTCTTTTTTTATAGGTCTACTACATAGTTGATACTGTAGCAGTGTAGGACAGGCTATAGAAATAAGAAAACTGGTCTCTCTCATCAGCAATAGTGTGGCAATTCTAAAATTTCAACATGCGGCCTACACAGCTAGCTCATGTGGAGAAGAGATATGAGACTGATTGCGAATAAATGTACACTTAGTTTAGTGCATCATGGATCTACAAAGTGAAACATATGTACCAAAAATATTAGTTTATTCATATCTAAGCCTTTTTCAGCACTGCATTCAACAGAACAATGATAGTGACAAGAATTGAGACTATTTAATACCTCAAACAATGGGAAAATACTTCTTGAGATCAGTTGTAAGTGGTTTTATATCATGCATGAAACAATAAACTTAAGCAGTTTTAAATACTGTTGGATAATTCATACACTGTACCAGAAAACTCACACAATAAAATTTATTAAATATGTACACAATCATTTTTTTCTAATTTTTTTGCATTCAAAGCAGTTTGACGGCAAAAGACGCAAATAATGCTTTAATAAATTTGGTCTTACAAAGCCTACTAATGTTTTCTTTTGTGCTGTAACCATATAAAATGCATGTATTTTTAATGGTAAATGACTAAAGAACTCAATCAGACTAAAAAAATGGAAATATATTGTTTTCAATGAGTGGTTAAAGCCTAAACATGATTTTAACATATCACAAAATGTGCCTTTTTAAGAGTTCTACAGGTGTGTGGTATTATATTTCTTTTATTCACAGTCAATGTATAGGTCTGTTTGCAAGCAAATAGTTTTTACATGGATTTTAAGAATTATCAAATATCAAGACAGATAACTCTGTATCCCAATACAAACAATGACATTCAATTGATTAGTTTTAAAATGATTATGTTCACCAAACAATGATTTTATATCATAAAATATATAGAAAGAGCAATTACAAAGAGAGAAAAAAGTAAAATAAGCCTCAGCATAGTACAAGAACAAGCTGATTATACTGTATATTACCTGTTATAATGATTTATTTCATATGATATGGACATTTTCTTATTTATTTACTTTTTAACTATGAATATATTAATTCTTCTTTTTTTATAGGTCTACTACATAGTTGATACTGTAGCAGTGTAGGACAGGCTATAGAAATAAGAAAACTGGTCTCTCTCATCAGCAATAGTGTGGCAATTCTAAAATTTCAACATGCGGCCTACACAGCTAGCTCATGTGGAGAAGAGATATGAGACTGATTGCGAATAAATGTACACTTAGTTTAGTGCATCATGGATCTACAAAGTGAAACATATGTACCAAAAATATTAGTTTATTCATATCTAAGCCTTTTTCAGCACTGCATTCAACAGAACAATGATAGTGACAAGAATTGAGACTATTTAATACCTCAAACAATGGGAAAATACTTCTTGAGATCAGTTGTAAGTGGTTTTATATCATGCATGAAACAATAAACTTAAGCAGTTTTAAATACTGTTGGATAATTCATACACTGTACCAGAAAACTCACACAATAAAATTTATTAAATATGTACACAATCATTTTTTTCTAATTTTTTTGCATTCAAAGCAGTTTGACGGCAAAAGACGCAAATAATGCTTTAATAAATTTGGTCTTACAAAGCCTACTAATGTTTTCTTTTGTGCTGTAACCATATAAAATGCATGTATTTTTAATGGTAAATGACTAAAGAACTCAATCAGACTAAAAAAATGGAAATATATTGTTTTCAATGAGTGGTTAAAGCCTAAACATGATTTTAACATATCACAAAATGTGCCTTTTTAAGAGTTCTACAGGTGTGTGGTATTATATTTCTTTTATTCACAGTCAATGTATAGGTCTGTTTGCAAGCAAATAGTTTTTACATGGATTTTAAGAATTATCAAATATCAAGACAGATAACTCTGTATCCCAATACAAACAATGACATTCAATTGATTAGTTTTAAAATGATTATGTTCACCAAACAATGATTTTATATCATAAAATATATAGAAAGAGCAATTACAAAGAGAGAAAAAAGTAAAATAAGCCTCAGCATAGTACAAGAACAAGCTGATTATACTGTATATTACCTGTTATAATGATTTATTTCATATGATATGGACATTTTCTTATTTATTTACTTTTTAACTATGAATATATTAATTCTTCTTTTTTTATAGGTCTACTACATAGTTGATACTGTAGCAGTGTAGGACAGGCTATAGAAATAAGAAAACTGGTCTCTCTCATCAGCAATAGTGTGGCAATTCTAAAATTTCAACATGCGGCCTACACAGCTAGCTCATGTGGAGAAGAGATATGAGACTGATTGCGAATAAATGTACACTTAGTTTAGTGCATCATGGATCTACAAAGTGAAACATATGTACCAAAAATATTAGTTTATTCATATCTAAGCCTTTTTCAGCACTGCATTCAACAGAACAATGATAGTGACAAGAATTGAGACTATTTAATACCTCAAACAATGGGAAAATACTTCTTGAGATCAGTTGTAAGTGGTTTTATATCATGCATGAAACAATAAACTTAAGCAGTTTTAAATACTGTTGGATAATTCATACACTGTACCAGAAAACTCACACAATAAAATTTATTAAATATGTACACAATCATTTTTTTCTAATTTTTTTGCATTCAAAGCAGTTTGACGGCAAAAGACGCAAATAATGCTTTAATAAATTTGGTCTTACAAAGCCTACTAATGTTTTCTTTTGTGCTGTAACCATATAAAATGCATGTATTTTTAATGGTAAATGACTAAAGAACTCAATCAGACTAAAAAAATGGAAATATATTGTTTTCAATGAGTGGTTAAAGCCTAAACATGATTTTAACATATCACAAAATGTGCCTTTTTAAGAGTTCTACAGGTGTGTGGTATTATATTTCTTTTATTCACAGTCAATGTATAGGTCTGTTTGCAAGCAAATAGTTTTTACATGGATTTTAAGAATTATCAAATATCAAGACAGATAACTCTGTATCCCAATACAAACAATGACATTCAATTGATTAGTTTTAAAATGATTATGTTCACCAAACAATGATTTTATATCATAAAATATATAGAAAGAGCAATTACAAAGAGAGAAAAAAGTAAAATAAGCCTCAGCATAGTACAAGAACAAGCTGATTATACTGTATATTACCTGTTATAATGATTTATTTCATATGATATGGACATTTTCTTATTTATTTACTTTTTAACTATGAATATATTAATTCTTCTTTTTTTATAGGTCTACTACATAGTTGATACTGTAGCAGTGTAGGACAGGCTATAGAAATAAGAAAACTGGTCTCTCTCATCAGCAATAGTGTGGCAATTCTAAAATTTCAACATGCGGCCTACACAGCTAGCTCATGTGGAGAAGAGATATGAGACTGATTGCGAATAAATGTACACTTAGTTTAGTGCATCATGGATCTACAAAGTGAAACATATGTACCAAAAATATTAGTTTATTCATATCTAAGCCTTTTTCAGCACTGCATTCAACAGAACAATGATAGTGACAAGAATTGAGACTATTTAATACCTCAAACAATGGGAAAATACTTCTTGAGATCAGTTGTAAGTGGTTTTATATCATGCATGAAACAATAAACTTAAGCAGTTTTAAATACTGTTGGATAATTCATACACTGTACCAGAAAACTCACACAATAAAATTTATTAAATATGTACACAATCATTTTTTTCTAATTTTTTTGCATTCAAAGCAGTTTGACGGCAAAAGACGCAAATAATGCTTTAATAAATTTGGTCTTACAAAGCCTACTAATGTTTTCTTTTGTGCTGTAACCATATAAAATGCATGTATTTTTAATGGTAAATGACTAAAGAACTCAATCAGACTAAAAAAATGGAAATATATTGTTTTCAATGAGTGGTTAAAGCCTAAACATGATTTTAACATATCACAAAATGTGCCTTTTTAAGAGTTCTACAGGTGTGTGGTATTATATTTCTTTTATTCACAGTCAATGTATAGGTCTGTTTGCAAGCAAATAGTTTTTACATGGATTTTAAGAATTATCAAATATCAAGACAGATAACTCTGTATCCCAATACAAACAATGACATTCAATTGATTAGTTTTAAAATGATTATGTTCACCAAACAATGATTTTATATCATAAAATATATAGAAAGAGCAATTACAAAGAGAGAAAAAAGTAAAATAAGCCTCAGCATAGTACAAGAACAAGCTGATTATACTGTATATTACCTGTTATAATGATTTATTTCATATGATATGGACATTTTCTTATTTATTTACTTTTTAACTATGAATATATTAATTCTTCTTTTTTTATAGGTCTACTACATAGTTGATACTGTAGCAGTGTAGGACAGGCTATAGAAATAAGAAAACTGGTCTCTCTCATCAGCAATAGTGTGGCAATTCTAAAATTTCAACATGCGGCCTACACAGCTAGCTCATGTGGAGAAGAGATATGAGACTGATTGCGAATAAATGTACACTTAGTTTAGTGCATCATGGATCTACAAAGTGAAACATATGTACCAAAAATATTAGTTTATTCATATCTAAGCCTTTTTCAGCACTGCATTCAACAGAACAATGATAGTGACAAGAATTGAGACTATTTAATACCTCAAACAATGGGAAAATACTTCTTGAGATCAGTTGTAAGTGGTTTTATATCATGCATGAAACAATAAACTTAAGCAGTTTTAAATACTGTTGGATAATTCATACACTGTACCAGAAAACTCACACAATAAAATTTATTAAATATGTACACAATCATTTTTTTCTAATTTTTTTGCATTCAAAGCA
This sequence comes from Mytilus edulis, assembly GCF_963676685.1. NCBI lineage: Eukaryota > Metazoa > Mollusca > Bivalvia > Mytilida > Mytilidae > Mytilus > Mytilus edulis. Next base: position 21,316,769 of record NC_092357.1, read on the forward strand.
GTTTGACGGCAAAAGACGCAAATAATGCTTTAATAAATTTGGTCTTACAAAGCCTACTAATGTTTTCTTTTGTGCTGTAACCATATAAAATGCATGTATTTTTAATGGTAAATGACTAAAGAACTCAATCAGACTAAAAAAATGGAAATATATTGTTTTCAATGAGTGGTTAAAGCCTAAACATGATTTTAACATATCACAAAATGTGCCTTTTTAAGAGTTCTACAGGTGTGTGGTATTATATTTCTTTTATTCACAGTCAATGTATAGGTCTGTTTGCAAGCAAATAGTTTTTACATGGATTTTAAGAATTATCAAATATCAAGACAGATAACTCTGTATCCCAATACAAACAATGACATTCAATTGATTAGTTTTAAAATGATTATGTTCACCAAACAATGATTTTATATCATAAAATATATAGAAAGAGCAATTACAAAGAGAGAAAAAAGTAAAATAAGCCTCAGCATAGTACAAGAACAAGCTGATTATACTGTATATTACCTGTTATAATGATTTATTTCATATGATATGGACATTTTCTTATTTATTTACTTTTTAACTATGAATATATTAATTCTTCTTTTTTTATAGGTCTACTACATAGTTGATACTGTAGCAGTGTAGGACAGGCTATAGAAATAAGAAAACTGGTCTCTCTCATCAGCAATAGTGTGGCAATTCTAAAATTTCAACATGCGGCCTACACAGCTAGCTCATGTGGAGAAGAGATATGAGACTGATTGCGAATAAATGTACACTTAGTTTAGTGCATCATGGATCTACAAAGTGAAACATATGTACCAAAAATATTAGTTTATTCATATCTAAGCCTTTTTCAGCACTGCATTCAACAGAACAATGATAGTGACAAGAATTGAGACTATTTAATACCTCAAACAATGGGAAAATACTTCTTGAGATCAGTTGTAAGTGGTTTTATATCATGCATGAAACAATAAACTTAAGCAGTTTTAAATACTGTTGGATAATTCATACACTGTACCAGAAAACTCACACAATAAAATTTATTAAATATGTACACAATCATTTTTTTCTAATTTTTTTGCATTCAAAGCAGTTTGACGGCAAAAGACGCAAATAATGCTTTAATAAATTTGGTCTTACAAAGCCTACTAATGTTTTCTTTTGTGCTGTAACCATATAAAATGCATGTATTTTTAATGGTAAATGACTAAAGAACTCAATCAGACTAAAAAAATGGAAATATATTGTTTTCAATGAGTGGTTAAAGCCTAAACATGATTTTAACATATCACAAAATGTGCCTTTTTAAGAGTTCTACAGGTGTGTGGTATTATATTTCTTTTATTCACAGTCAATGTATAGGTCTGTTTGCAAGCAAATAGTTTTTACATGGATTTTAAGAATTATCAAATATCAAGACAGATAACTCTGTATCCCAATACAAACAATGACATTCAATTGATTAGTTTTAAAATGATTATGTTCACCAAACAATGATTTTATATCATAAAATATATAGAAAGAGCAATTACAAAGAGAGAAAAAAGTAAAATAAGCCTCAGCATAGTACAAGAACAAGCTGATTATACTGTATATTACCTGTTATAATGATTTATTTCATATGATATGGACATTTTCTTATTTATTTACTTTTTAACTATGAATATATTAATTCTTCTTTTTTTATAGGTCTACTACATAGTTGATACTGTAGCAGTGTAGGACAGGCTATAGAAATAAGAAAACTGGTCTCTCTCATCAGCAATAGTGTGGCAATTCTAAAATTTCAACATGCGGCCTACACAGCTAGCTCATGTGGAGAAGAGATATGAGACTGATTGCGAATAAATGTACACTTAGTTTAGTGCATCATGGATCTACAAAGTGAAACATATGTACCAAAAATATTAGTTTATTCATATCTAAGCCTTTTTCAGCACTGCATTCAACAGAACAATGATAGTGACAAGAATTGAGACTATTTAATACCTCAAACAATGGGAAAATACTTCTTGAGATCAGTTGTAAGTGGTTTTATATCATGCATGAAACAATAAACTTAAGCAGTTTTAAATACTGTTGGATAATTCATACACTGTACCAGAAAACTCACACAATAAAATTTATTAAATATGTACACAATCATTTTTTTCTAATTTTTTTGCATTCAAAGCAGTTTGACGGCAAAAGACGCAAATAATGCTTTAATAAATTTGGTCTTACAAAGCCTACTAATGTTTTCTTTTGTGCTGTAACCATATAAAATGCATGTATTTTTAATGGTAAATGACTAAAGAACTCAATCAGACTAAAAAAATGGAAATATATTGTTTTCAATGAGTGGTTAAAGCCTAAACATGATTTTAACATATCACAAAATGTGCCTTTTTAAGAGTTCTACAGGTGTGTGGTATTATATTTCTTTTATTCACAGTCAATGTATAGGTCTGTTTGCAAGCAAATAGTTTTTACATGGATTTTAAGAATTATCAAATATCAAGACAGATAACTCTGTATCCCAATACAAACAATGACATTCAATTGATTAGTTTTAAAATGATTATGTTCACCAAACAATGATTTTATATCATAAAATATATAGAAAGAGCAATTACAAAGAGAGAAAAAAGTAAAATAAGCCTCAGCATAGTACAAGAACAAGCTGATTATACTGTATATTACCTGTTATAATGATTTATTTCATATGATATGGACATTTTCTTATTTATTTACTTTTTAACTATGAATATATTAATTCTTCTTTTTTTATAGGTCTACTACATAGTTGATACTGTAGCAGTGTAGGACAGGCTATAGAAATAAGAAAACTGGTCTCTCTCATCAGCAATAGTGTGGCAATTCTAAAATTTCAACATGCGGCCTACACAGCTAGCTCATGTGGAGAAGAGATATGAGACTGATTGCGAATAAATGTACACTTAGTTTAGTGCATCATGGATCTACAAAGTGAAACATATGTACCAAAAATATTAGTTTATTCATATCTAAGCCTTTTTCAGCACTGCATTCAACAGAACAATGATAGTGACAAGAATTGAGACTATTTAATACCTCAAACAATGGGAAAATACTTCTTGAGATCAGTTGTAAGTGGTTTTATATCATGCATGAAACAATAAACTTAAGCAGTTTTAAATACTGTTGGATAATTCATACACTGTACCAGAAAACTCACACAATAAAATTTATTAAATATGTACACAATCATTTTTTTCTAATTTTTTTGCATTCAAAGCAGTTTGACGGCAAAAGACGCAAATAATGCTTTAATAAATTTGGTCTTACAAAGCCTACTAATGTTTTCTTTTGTGCTGTAACCATATAAAATGCATGTATTTTTAATGGTAAATGACTAAAGAACTCAATCAGACTAAAAAAATGGAAATATATTGTTTTCAATGAGTGGTTAAAGCCTAAACATGATTTTAACATATCACAAAATGTGCCTTTTTAAGAGTTCTACAGGTGTGTGGTATTATATTTCTTTTATTCACAGTCAATGTATAGGTCTGTTTGCAAGCAAATAGTTTTTACATGGATTTTAAGAATTATCAAATATCAAGACAGATAACTCTGTATCCCAATACAAACAATGACATTCAATTGATTAGTTTTAAAATGATTATGTTCACCAAACAATGATTTTATATCATAAAATATATAGAAAGAGCAATTACAAAGAGAGAAAAAAGTAAAATAAGCCTCAGCATAGTACAAGAACAAGCTGATTATACTGTATATTACCTGTTATAATGATTTATTTCATATGATATGGACATTTTCTTATTTATTTACTTTTTAACTATGAATATATTAATTCTTCTTTTTTTATAGGTCTACTACATAGTTGATACTGTAGCAGTGTAGGACAGGCTATAGAAATAAGAAAACTGGTCTCTCTCATCAGCAATAGTGTGGCAATTCTAAAATTTCAACATGCGGCCTACACAGCTAGCTCATGTGGAGAAGAGATATGAGACTGATTGCGAATAAATGTACACTTAGTTTAGTGCATCATGGATCTACAAAGTGAAACATATGTACCAAAAATATTAGTTTATTCATATCTAAGCCTTTTTCAGCACTGCATTCAACAGAACAATGATAGTGACAAGAATTGAGACTATTTAATACCTCAAACAATGGGAAAATACTTCTTGAGATCAGTTGTAAGTGGTTTTATATCATGCATGAAACAATAAACTTAAGCAGTTTTAAATACTGTTGGATAATTCATACACTGTACCAGAAAACTCACACAATAAAATTTATTAAATATGTACACAATCATTTTTTTCTAATTTTTTTGCATTCAAAGCAGTTTGACGGCAAAAGACGCAAATAATGCTTTAATAAATTTGGTCTTACAAAGCCTACTAATGTTTTCTTTTGTGCTGTAACCATATAAAATGCATGTATTTTTAATGGTAAATGACTAAAGAACTCAATCAGACTAAAAAAATGGAAATATATTGTTTTCAATGAGTGGTTAAAGCCTAAACATGATTTTAACATATCACAAAATGTGCCTTTTTAAGAGTTCTACAGGTGTGTGGTATTATATTTCTTTTATTCACAGTCAATGTATAGGTCTGTTTGCAAGCAAATAGTTTTTACATGGATTTTAAGAATTATCAAATATCAAGACAGATAACTCTGTATCCCAATACAAACAATGACATTCAATTGATTAGTTTTAAAATGATTATGTTCACCAAACAATGATTTTATATCATAAAATATATAGAAAGAGCAATTACAAAGAGAGAAAAAAGTAAAATAAGCCTCAGCATAGTACAAGAACAAGCTGATTATACTGTATATTACCTGTTATAATGATTTATTTCATATGATATGGACATTTTCTTATTTATTTACTTTTTAACTATGAATATATTAATTCTTCTTTTTTTATAGGTCTACTACATAGTTGATACTGTAGCAGTGTAGGACAGGCTATAGAAATAAGAAAACTGGTCTCTCTCATCAGCAATAGTGTGGCAATTCTAAAATTTCAACATGCGGCCTACACAGCTAGCTCATGTGGAGAAGAGATATGAGACTGATTGCGAATAAATGTACACTTAGTTTAGTGCATCATGGATCTACAAAGTGAAACATATGTACCAAAAATATTAGTTTATTCATATCTAAGCCTTTTTCAGCACTGCATTCAACAGAACAATGATAGTGACAAGAATTGAGACTATTTAATACCTCAAACAATGGGAAAATACTTCTTGAGATCAGTTGTAAGTGGTTTTATATCATGCATGAAACAATAAACTTAAGCAGTTTTAAATACTGTTGGATAATTCATACACTGTACCAGAAAACTCACACAATAAAATTTATTAAATATGTACACAATCATTTTTTTCTAATTTTTTTGCATTCAAAGCAGTTTGACGGCAAAAGACGCAAATAATGCTTTAATAAATTTGGTCTTACAAAGCCTACTAATGTTTTCTTTTGTGCTGTAACCATATAAAATGCATGTATTTTTAATGGTAAATGACTAAAGAACTCAATCAGACTAAAAAAATGGAAATATATTGTTTTCAATGAGTGGTTAAAGCCTAAACATGATTTTAACATATCACAAAATGTGCCTTTTTAAGAGTTCTACAGGTGTGTGGTATTATATTTCTTTTATTCACAGTCAATGTATAGGTCTGTTTGCAAGCAAATAGTTTTTACATGGATTTTAAGAATTATCAAATATCAAGACAGATAACTCTGTATCCCAATACAAACAATGACATTCAATTGATTAGTTTTAAAATGATTATGTTCACCAAACAATGATTTTATATCATAAAATATATAGAAAGAGCAATTACAAAGAGAGAAAAAAGTAAAATAAGCCTCAGCATAGTACAAGAACAAGCTGATTATACTGTATATTACCTGTTATAATGATTTATTTCATATGATATGGACATTTTCTTATTTATTTACTTTTTAACTATGAATATATTAATTCTTCTTTTTTTATAGGTCTACTACATAGTTGATACTGTAGCAGTGTAGGACAGGCTATAGAAATAAGAAAACTGGTCTCTCTCATCAGCAATAGTGTGGCAATTCTAAAATTTCAACATGCGGCCTACACAGCTAGCTCATGTGGAGAAGAGATATGAGACTGATTGCGAATAAATGTACACTTAGTTTAGTGCATCATGGATCTACAAAGTGAAACATATGTACCAAAAATATTAGTTTATTCATATCTAAGCCTTTTTCAGCACTGCATTCAACAGAACAATGATAGTGACAAGAATTGAGACTATTTAATACCTCAAACAATGGGAAAATACTTCTTGAGATCAGTTGTAAGTGGTTTTATATCATGCATGAAACAATAAACTTAAGCAGTTTTAAATACTGTTGGATAATTCATACACTGTACCAGAAAACTCACACAATAAAATTTATTAAATATGTACACAATCATTTTTTTCTAATTTTTTTGCATTCAAAGCAGTTTGACGGCAAAAGACGCAAATAATGCTTTAATAAATTTGGTCTTACAAAGCCTACTAATGTTTTCTTTTGTGCTGTAACCATATAAAATGCATGTATTTTTAATGGTAAATGACTAAAGAACTCAATCAGACTAAAAAAATGGAAATATATTGTTTTCAATGAGTGGTTAAAGCCTAAACATGATTTTAACATATCACAAAATGTGCCTTTTTAAGAGTTCTACAGGTGTGTGGTATTATATTTCTTTTATTCACAGTCAATGTATAGGTCTGTTTGCAAGCAAATAGTTTTTACATGGATTTTAAGAATTATCAAATATCAAGACAGATAACTCTGTATCCCAATACAAACAATGACATTCAATTGATTAGTTTTAAAATGATTATGTTCACCAAACAATGATTTTATATCATAAAATATATAGAAAGAGCAATTACAAAGAGAGAAAAAAGTAAAATAAGCCTCAGCATAGTACAAGAACAAGCTGATTATACTGTAAATTACCTGTTATAATGATTTATTTCATATGATATGGACATTTTCTTATTTATTTACTTTTTAACTATGAATATATTAATTCTTCTTTTTTTATAGGTCTACTACATAGTTGATACTGTAGCAGTGTAGGACAGGCTATAGAAATAAGAAAACTGGTCTCTCTCATCAGCAATAGTGTGGCAATTCTAAAATTTCAACATGCGGCCTACACAGCTAGCTCATGTGGAGAAGAGATATGAGACTGATTGCGAATAAATGTACACTTAGTTTAGTGCATCATGGATCTACAAAGTGAAACATATGTACCAAAAATATTAGTTTATTCATATCTAAGCCTTTTTCAGCACTGCATTCAACAGAACAATGATAGTGACAAGAATTGAGACTATTTAATACCTCAAACAATGGGAAAATACTTCTTGAGATCAGTTGTAAGTGGTTTTATATCATGCATGAAACAATAAACTTAAGCAGTTTTAAATACTGTTGGATAATTCATACACTGTACCAGAAAACTCACACAATAAAATTTATTAAATATGTACACAATCATTTTTTTCTAATTTTTTTGCATTCAAAGCAGTTTGACGGCAAAAGACGCAAATAATGCTTTAATAAATTTGGTCTTACAAAGCCTACTAATGTTTTCTTTTGTGCTGTAACCATATAAAATGCATGTATTTTTAATGGTAAATGACTAAAGAACTCAATCAGACTAAAAAAATGGAAATATATTGTTTTCAATGAGTGGTTAAAGCCTAAACATGATTTTAACATATCACAAAATGTGCCTTTTTAAGAGTTCTACAGGTGTGTGGTATTATATTTCTTTTATTCACAGTCAATGTATAGGTCTGTTTGCAAGCAAATAGTTTTTACATGGATTTTAAGAATTATCAAATATCAAGACAGATAACTCTGTATCCCAATACAAACAATGACATTCAATTGATTAGTTTTAAAATGATTATGTTCACCAAACAATGATTTTATATCATAAAATATATAGAAAGAGCAATTACAAAGAGAGAAAAAAGTAAAATAAGCCTCAGCATAGTACAAGAACAAGCTGATTATACTGTATATTACCTGTTATAATGATTTATTTCATATGATATGGACATTTTCTTATTTATTTACTTTTTAACTATGAATATATTAATTCTTCTTTTTTTATAGGTCTACTACATAGTTGATACTGTAGCAGTGTAGGACAGGCTATAGAAATAAGAAAACTGGTCTCTCTCATCAGCAATAGTGTGGCAATTCTAAAATTTCAACATGCGGCCTACACAGCTAGCTCATGTGGAGAAGAGATATGAGACTGATTGCGAATAAATGTACACTTAGTTTAGTGCATCATGGATCTACAAAGTGAAACATATGTACCAAAAATATTAGTTTATTCATATCTAAGCCTTTTTCAGCACTGCATTCAACAGAACAATGATAGTGACAAGAATTGAGACTATTTAATACCTCAAACAATGGGAAAATACTTCTTGAGATCAGTTGTAAGTGGTTTTATATCATGCATGAAACAATAAACTTAAGCAGTTTTAAATACTGTTGGATAATTCATACACTGTACCAGAAAACTCACACAATAAAATTTATTAAATATGTACACAATCATTTTTTTCTAATTTTTTTGCATTCAAAGCAGTTTGACGGCAAAAGACGCAAATAATGCTTTAATAAATTTGGTCTTACAAAGCCTACTAATGTTTTCTTTTGTGCTGTAACCATATAAAATGCATGTATTTTTAATGGTAAATGACTAAAGAACTCAATCAGACTAAAAAAATGGAAATATATTGTTTTCAATGAGTGGTTAAAGCCTAAACATGATTTTAACATATCACAAAATGTGCCTTTTTAAGAGTTCTACAGGTGTGTGGTATTATATTTCTTTTATTCACAGTCAATGTATAGGTCTGTTTGCAAGCAAATAGTTTTTACATGGATTTTAAGAATTATCAAATATCAAGACAGATAACTCTGTATCCCAATACAAACAATGACATTCAATTGATTAGTTTTAAAATGATTATGTTCACCAAACAATGATTTTATATCATAAAATATATAGAAAGAGCAATTACAAAGAGAGAAAAAAGTAAAATAAGCCTCAGCATAGTACAAGAACAAGCTGATTATACTGTATATTACCTGTTATAATGATTTATTTCATATGATATGGACATTTTCTTATTTATTTACTTTTTAACTATGAATATATTAATTCTTCTTTTTTTATAGGTCTACTACATAGTTGATACTGTAGCAGTGTAGGACAGGCTATAGAAATAAGAAAACTGGTCTCTCTCATCAGCAATAGTGTGGCAATTCTAAAATTTCAACATGCGGCCTACACAGCTAGCTCATGTGGAGAAGAGATATGAGACTGATTGCGAATAAATGTACACTTAGTTTAGTGCATCATGGATCTACAAAGTGAAACATATGTACCAAAAATATTAGTTTATTCATATCTAAGCCTTTTTCAGCACTGCATTCAACAGAACAATGATAGTGACAAGAATTGAGACTATTTAATACCTCAAACAATGGGAAAATACTTCTTGAGATCAGTTGTAAGTGGTTTTATATCATGCATGAAACAATAAACTTAAGCAGTTTTAAATACTGTTGGATAATTCATACACTGTACCAGAAAACTCACACAATAAAATTTATTAAATATGTACACAATCATTTTTTTCTAATTTTTTTGCATTCAAAGCAGTTTGACGGCAAAAGACGCAAATAATGCTTTAATAAATTTGGTCTTACAAAGCCTACTAATGTTTTCTTTTGTGCTGTAACCATATAAAATGCATGTATTTTTAATGGTAAATGACTAAAGAACTCAATCAGACTAAAAAAATGGAAATATATTGTTTTCAATGAGTGGTTAAAGCCTAAACATGATTTTAACATATCACAAAATGTGCCTTTTTAAGAGTTCTACAGGTGTGTGGTATTATATTTCTTTTATTCACAGTCAATGTATAGGTCTGTTTGCAAGCAAATAGTTTTTACATGGATTTTAAGAATTATCAAATATCAAGACAGATAACTCTGTATCCCAATACAAACAATGACATTCAATTGATTAGTTTTAAAATGATTATGTTCACCAAACAATGATTTTATATCATAAAATATATAGAAAGAGCAATTACAAAGAGAGAAAAAAGTAAAATAAGCCTCAGCATAGTACAAGAACAAGCTGATTATACTGTATATTACCTGTTATAATGATTTATTTCATATGATATGGACATTTTCTTATTTATTTACTTTTTAACTATGAATATATTAATTCTTCTTTTTTTATAGGTCTACTACATAGTTGATACTGTAGCAGTGTAGGACAGGCTATAGAAATAAGAAAACTGGTCTCTCTCATCAGCAATAGTGTGGCAATTCTAAAATTTCAACATGCGGCCTACACAGCTAGCTCATGTGGAGAAGAGATATGAGACTGATTGCGAATAAATGTACACTTAGTTTAGTGCATCATGGATCTACAAAGTGAAACATATGTACCAAAAATATTAGTTTATTCATATCTAAGCCTTTTTCAGCACTGCATTCAACAGAACAATGATAGTGACAAGAATTGAGACTATTTAATACCTCAAACAATGGGAAAATACTTCTTGAGATCAGTTGTAAGTGGTTTTATATCATGCATGAAACAATAAACTTAAGCAGTTTTAAATACTGTTGGATAATTCATACACTGTACCAGAAAACTCACACAATAAAATTTATTAAATATGTACACAATCATTTTTTTCTAATTTTTTTGCATTCAAAGCAGTTTGACGGCAAAAGACGCAAATAATGCTTTAATAAATTTGGTCTTACAAAGCCTACTAATGTTTTCTTTTGTGCTGTAACCATATAAAATGCATGTATTTTTAATGGTAAATGACTAAAGAACTCAATCAGACTAAAAAAATGGAAATATATTGTTTTCAATGAGTGGTTAAAGGTGGCAGGTACCAGTTTTGGTGTACCAGAACATGTGTCCCACACAGAAATTTTGTTATAGTTAAGTATTGAGGTATATAATTGCATCATGTGGACTGAAAAAATAAATGAATGTAAATTCTAGGCTATTGCACTACACAAGTAAGTAGTTGCATACACAGGTTGGGGATTTCCTTCACATATAGGTCCAATCAGATGTCAAAATTGTGGTCTCCTCACTTGACGGCATCCAATCAAAGTGGGGGAAAAATTCAGTTTTATGTAAACAAAAATATCTTGAGATTTTGATGGTAAGGATAGGTTCGGACAAGGCTCTAATTCACTGAATATCCTTTCTCTCTTGAATTTTGGCTAAAATTCTTGTCGGCTTTTAGCAGGATTTTGCAGGTGAGGATTAGATTGGTATCAGAGCATCACATTTTTTGCTCTATTTGCAATGCATTTATAAATTTTAGAATCTCCATGCTGGACAGACACCCAAATTTAAAGGTTTTCTATATATTTACATAAGCACGCACACATCTTAGTTCCTTGAAACCATACATTTTATTTGTATATAAGCTTGAATGAATTTTCAAGAAAATAAAATCATAAATCCATGAAATTCTAAAGATTTATTGTAAAATAACTGGTTTCTGCCACCTTAAGCCTAAACATGATTTTAACATATCACAAAATGTGCCTTTTTAAGAGTTCTACAGGTGTGTGGTATTATATTTCTTTTATTCACAGTCAATGTATAGGTCTGTTTGCAAGCAAATAGTTTTTACATGGATTTTAAGAATTATCAAATATCAAGACAGATAACTCTGTATCCCAATACAAACAATGACATTCAATTGATTAGTTTTAAAATGATTATGTTCACCAAACAATGATTTTATATCATAAAATATATAGAAAGAGCAATTACAAAGAGAGAAAAAAGTAAAATAAGCCTCAGCATAGTACAAGAACAAGCTGATTATACTGTATATTACCTGTTATAATGATTTATTTCATATGATATGGACATTTTCTTATTTATTTACTTTTTAACTATGAATATATTAATTCTTCTTTTTTTATAGGTCTACTACATAGTTGATACTGTAGCAGTGTAGGACAGGCTATAGAAATAAGAAAACTGGTCTCTCTCATCAGCAATAGTGTGGCAATTCTAAAATTTCAACATGCGGCCTACACAGCTAGCTCATGTGGAGAAGAGATATGAGACTGATTGCGAATAAATGTACACTTAGTTTAGTGCATCATGGATCTACAAAGTGAAACATATGTACCAAAAATATTAGTTTATTCATATCTAAGCCTTTTTCAGCACTGCATTCAACAGAACAATGATAGTGACAAGAATTGAGACTATTTAATACCTCAAACAATGGGAAAATACTTCTTGAGATCAGTTGTAAGTGGTTTTATATCATGCATGAAACAATAAACTTAAGCAGTTTTAAATACTGTTGGATAATTCATACACTGTACCAGAAAACTCACACAATAAAATTTATTAAATATGTACACAATCATTTTTTTCTAATTTTTTTGCATTCAAAGCAGTTTGACGGCAAAAGACGCAAATAATGCTTTAATAAATTTGGTCTTACAAAGCCTACTAATGTTTTCTTTTGTGCTGTAACCATATAAAATGCATGTATTTTTAATGGTAAATGACTAAAGAACTCAATCAGACTAAAAAAATGGAAATATATTGTTTTCAATGAGTGGTTAAAGCCTAAACATGATTTTAACATATCACAAAATGTGCCTTTTTAAGAGTTCTACAGGTGTGTGGTATTATATTTCTTTTATTCACAGTCAATGTATAGGTCTGTTTGCAAGCAAATAGTTTTTACATGGATTTTAAGAATTATCAAATATCAAGACAGATAACTCTGTATCCCAATACAAACAATGACATTCAATTGATTAGTTTTAAAATGATTATGTTCACCAAACAATGATTTTATATCATAAAATATATAGAAAGAGCAATTACAAAGAGAGAAAAAAGTAAAATAAGCCTCAGCATAGTACAAGAACAAGCTGATTATACTGTATATTACCTGTTATAATGATTTATTTCATATGATATGGACATTTTCTTATTTATTTACTTTTTAACTATGAATATATTAATTCTTCTTTTTTTATAGGTCTACTACATAGTTGATACTGTAGCAGTGTAGGACAGGCTATAGAAATAAGAAAACTGGTCTCTCTCATCAGCAATAGTGTGGCAATTCTAAAATTTCAACATGCGGCCTACACAGCTAGCTCATGTGGAGAAGAGATATGAGACTGATTGCGAATAAATGTACACTTAGTTTAGTGCATCATGGATCTACAAAGTGAAACATATGTACCAAAAATATTAGTTTATTCATATCTAAGCCTTTTTCAGCACTGCATTCAACAGAACAATGATAGTGACAAGAATTGAGACTATTTAATACCTCAAACAATGGGAAAATACTTCTTGAGATCAGTTGTAAGTGGTTTTATATCATGCATGAAACAATAAACTTAAGCAGTTTTAAATACTGTTGGATAATTCATACACTGTACCAGAAAACTCACACAATAAAATTTATTAAATATGTACACAATCATTTTTTTCTAATTTTTTTGCATTCAAAGCAGTTTGACGGCAAAAGACGCAAATAATGCTTTAATAAATTTGGTCTTACAAAGCCTACTAATGTTTTCTTTTGTGCTGTAACCATATAAAATGCATGTATTTTTAATGGTAAATGACTAAAGAACTCAATCAGACTAAAAAAATGGAAATATATTGTTTTCAATGAGTGGTTAAAGCCTAAACATGATTTTAACATATCACAAAATGTGCCTTTTTAAGAGTTCTACAGGTGTGTGGTATTATATTTCTTTTATTCACAGTCAATGTATAGGTCTGTTTGCAAGCAAATAGTTTTTACATGGATTTTAAGAATTATCAAATATCAAGACAGATAACTCTGTATCCCAATACAAACAATGACATTCAATTGATTAGTTTTAAAATGATTATGTTCACCAAACAATGATTTTATATCATAAAATATATAGAAAGAGCAATTACAAAGAGAGAAAAAAGTAAAATAAGCCTCAGCATAGTACAAGAACAAGCTGATTATACTGTATATTACCTGTTATAATGATTTATTTCATATGATATGGACATTTTCTTATTTATTTACTTTTTAACTATGAATATATTAATTCTTCTTTTTTTATAGGTCTACTACATAGTTGATACTGTAGCAGTGTAGGACAGGCTATAGAAATAAGAAAACTGGTCTCTCTCATCAGCAATAGTGTGGCAATTCTAAAATTTCAACATGCGGCCTACACAGCTAGCTCATGTGGAGAAGAGATATGAGACTGATTGCGAATAAATGTACACTTAGTTTAGTGCATCATGGATCTACAAAGTGAAACATATGTACCAAAAATATTAGTTTATTCATATCTAAGCCTTTTTCAGCACTGCATTCAACAGAACAATGATAGTGACAAGAATTGAGACTATTTAATACCTCAAACAATGGGAAAATACTTCTTGAGATCAGTTGTAAGTGGTTTTATATCATGCATGAAACAATAAACTTAAGCAGTTTTAAATACTGTTGGATAATTCATACACTGTACCAGAAAACTCACACAATAAAATTTATTAAATATGTACACAATCATTTTTTTCTAATTTTTTTGCATTCAAAGCAGTTTGACGGCAAAAGACGCAAATAATGCTTTAATAAATTTGGTCTTACAAAGCCTACTAATGTTTTCTTTTGTGCTGTAACCATATAAAATGCATGTATTTTTAATGGTAAATGACTAAAGAACTCAATCAGACTAAAAAAATGGAAATATATTGTTTTCAATGAGTGGTTAAAGCCTAAACATGATTTTAACATATCACAAAATGTGCCTTTTTAAGAGTTCTACAGGTGTGTGGTATTATATTTCTTTTATTCACAGTCAATGTATAGGTCTGTTTGCAAGCAAATAGTTTTTACATGGATTTTAAGAATTATCAAATATCAAGACAGATAACTCTGTATCCCAATACAAACAATGACATTCAATTGATTAGTTTTAAAATGATTATGTTCACCAAACAATGATTTTATATCATAAAATATATAGAAAGAGCAATTACAAAGAGAGAAAAAAGTAAAATAAGCCTCAGCATAGTACAAGAACAAGCTGATTATACTGTATATTACCTGTTATAATGATTTATTTCATATGATATGGACATTTTCTTATTTATTTACTTTTTAACTATGAATATATTAATTCTTCTTTTTTTATAGGTCTACTACATAGTTGATACTGTAGCAGTGTAGGACAGGCTATAGAAATAAGAAAACTGGTCTCTCTCATCAGCAATAGTGTGGCAATTCTAAAATTTCAACATGCGGCCTACACAGCTAGCTCATGTGGAGAAGAGATATGAGACTGATTGCGAATAAATGTACACTTAGTTTAGTGCATCATGGATCTACAAAGTGAAACATATGTACCAAAAATATTAGTTTATTCATATCTAAGCCTTTTTCAGCACTGCATTCAACAGAACAATGATAGTGACAAGAATTGAGACTATTTAATACCTCAAACAATGGGAAAATACTTCTTGAGATCAGTTGTAAGTGGTTTTATATCATGCATGAAACAATAAACTTAAGCAGTTTTAAATACTGTTGGATAATTCATACACTGTACCAGAAAACTCGCACAATAAAATTTATTAAATATGTACACAATCATTTTTTTCTAATTTTTTTGCATTCAAAGCAGTTTGACGGCAAAAGACGCAAATAATGCTTTAATAAATTTGGTCTTACAAAGCCTACTAATGTTTTCTTTTGTGCTGTAACCATATAAAATGCATGTATTTTTAATGGTAAATGACTAAAGAACTCAATCAGACTAAAAAAATGGAAATATATTGTTTTCAATGAGTGGTTAAAGCCTAAACATGATTTTAACATATCACAAAATGTGCCTTTTTAAGAGTTCTACAGGTGTGTGGTATTATATTTCTTTTATTCACAGTCAATGTATAGGTCTGTTTGCAAGCAAATAGTTTTTACATGGATTTTAAGAATTATCAAATATCAAGACAGATAACTCTGTATCCCAATACAAACAATGACATTCAATTGATTAGTTTTAAAATGATTATGTTCACCAAACAATGATTTTATATCATAAAATATATAGAAAGAGCAATTACAAAGAGAGAAAAAAGTAAAATAAGCCTCAGCATAGTACAAGAACAAGCTGATTATACTGTATATTACCTGTTATAATGATTTATTTCATATGATATGGACATTTTCTTATTTATTTACTTTTTAACTATGAATATATTAATTCTTCTTTTTTTATAGGTCTACTACATAGTTGATACTGTAGCAGTGTAGGACAGGCTATAGAAATAAGAAAACTGGTCTCTCTCATCAGCAATAGTGTGGCAATTCTAAAATTTCAACATGCGGCCTACACAGCTAGCTCATGTGGAGAAGAGATATGAGACTGATTGCGAATAAATGTACACTTAGTTTAGTGCATCATGGATCTACAAAGTGAAACATATGTACCAAAAATATTAGTTTATTCATATCTAAGCCTTTTTCAGCACTGCATTCAACAGAACAATGATAGTGACAAGAATTGAGACTATTTAATACCTCAAACAATGGGAAAATACTTCTTGAGATCAGTTGTAAGTGGTTTTATATCATGCATGAAACAATAAACTTAAGCAGTTTTAAATACTGTTGGATAATTCATACACTGTACCAGAAAACTCACACAATAAAATTTATTAAATATGTACACAATCATTTTTTTCTAATTTTTTTGCATTCAAAGCAGTTTGACGGCAAAAGACGCAAATAATGCTTTAATAAATTTGGTCTTACAAAGCCTACTAATGTTTTCTTTTGTGCTGTAACCATATAAAATGCATGTATTTTTAATGGTAAATGACTAAAGAACTCAATCAGACTAAAAAAATGGAAATATATTGTTTTCAATGAGTGGTTAAAGCCTAAACATGATTTTAACATATCACAAAATGTGCCTTTTTAAGAGTTCTACAGGTGTGTGGTATTATATTTCTTTTATTCACAGTCAATGTATAGGTCTGTTTGCAAGCAAATAGTTTTTACATGGATTTTAAGAATTATCAAATATCAAGACAGATAACTCTGTATCCCAATACAAACAATGACATTCAATTGATTAGTTTTAAAATGATTATGTTCACCAAACAATGATTTTATATCATAAAATATATAGAAAGAGCAATTACAAAGAGAGAAAAAAGTAAAATAAGCCTCAGCATAGTACAAGAACAAGCTGATTATACTGTATATTACCTGTTATAATGATTTATTTCATATGATATGGACATTTTCTTATTTATTTACTTTTTAACTATGAATATATTAATTCTTCTTTTTTTATAGGTCTACTACATAGTTGATACTGTAGCAGTGTAGGACAGG
Organism: Mytilus edulis; assembly: GCF_963676685.1. NCBI lineage: Eukaryota > Metazoa > Mollusca > Bivalvia > Mytilida > Mytilidae > Mytilus > Mytilus edulis. The sequence goes on from NC_092357.1 coordinate 21,334,297, forward strand.
CTATAGAAATAAGAAAACTGGTCTCTCTCATCAGCAATAGTGTGGCAATTCTAAAATTTCAACATGCGGCCTACACAGCTAGCTCATGTGGAGAAGAGATATGAGACTGATTGCGAATAAATGTACACTTAGTTTAGTGCATCATGGATCTACAAAGTGAAACATATGTACCAAAAATATTAGTTTATTCATATCTAAGCCTTTTTCAGCACTGCATTCAACAGAACAATGATAGTGACAAGAATTGAGACTATTTAATACCTCAAACAATGGGAAAATACTTCTTGAGATCAGTTGTAAGTGGTTTTATATCATGCATGAAACAATAAACTTAAGCAGTTTTAAATACTGTTGGATAATTCATACACTGTACCAGAAAACTCACACAATAAAATTTATTAAATATGTACACAATCATTTTTTTCTAATTTTTTTGCATTCAAAGCAGTTTGACGGCAAAAGACGCAAATAATGCTTTAATAAATTTGGTCTTACAAAGCCTACTAATGTTTTCTTTTGTGCTGTAACCATATAAAATGCATGTATTTTTAATGGTAAATGACTAAAGAACTCAATCAGACTAAAAAAATGGAAATATATTGTTTTCAATGAGTGGTTAAAGCCTAAACATGATTTTAACATATCACAAAATGTGCCTTTTTAAGAGTTCTACAGGTGTGTGGTATTATATTTCTTTTATTCACAGTCAATGTATAGGTCTGTTTGCAAGCAAATAGTTTTTACATGGATTTTAAGAATTATCAAATATCAAGACAGATAACTCTGTATCCCAATACAAACAATGACATTCAATTGATTAGTTTTAAAATGATTATGTTCACCAAACAATGATTTTATATCATAAAATATATAGAAAGAGCAATTACAAAGAGAGAAAAAAGTAAAATAAGCCTCAGCATAGTACAAGAACAAGCTGATTATACTGTATATTACCTGTTATAATGATTTATTTCATATGATATGGACATTTTCTTATTTATTTACTTTTTAACTATGAATATATTAATTCTTCTTTTTTTATAGGTCTACTACATAGTTGATACTGTAGCAGTGTAGGACAGGCTATAGAAATAAGAAAACTGGTCTCTCTCATCAGCAATAGTGTGGCAATTCTAAAATTTCAACATGCGGCCTACACAGCTAGCTCATGTGGAGAAGAGATATGAGACTGATTGCGAATAAATGTACACTTAGTTTAGTGCATCATGGATCTACAAAGTGAAACATATGTACCAAAAATATTAGTTTATTCATATCTAAGCCTTTTTCAGCACTGCATTCAACAGAACAATGATAGTGACAAGAATTGAGACTATTTAATACCTCAAACAATGGGAAAATACTTCTTGAGATCAGTTGTAAGTGGTTTTATATCATGCATGAAACAATAAACTTAAGCAGTTTTAAATACTGTTGGATAATTCATACACTGTACCAGAAAACTCACACAATAAAATTTATTAAATATGTACACAATCATTTTTAGGCAGTTAAGCTGCCTTATGCGAGCACTCTGGATTTGTGTGCTACCCAATAAATGCTGAAATACGTGCCATTGTTATAATATAGCTGGCTACTATATTATTTGTAACTTATTAGACAGTTTTTTTTTAACTTTTCATTCTGAATTATAAAAAATATGACCAGAAAAACCTTAAATGATCGTCGATTTTCCCAAAAGTTTTGAAGTTGCACATAGGAAGTAGAGCACATTAGGAATCCTTATGTAGTTTATTATCCTCTGAGCTTTTGGCTAAGATGTCAAAGAACAAATGTATGAAATATCTAATCGCCGAAAATCTCTAAAGACAAGTAGTTAAGATTTCCCAAATTGCAAAAGTCGTAGGAATATTGTTTGTCGACAATACGTAGTCAACTACGTATATAAGTTCAACTGTTGGCGGCAATTTTGAATTTAAAAGAAGACGAAATTTTCGTATCTTTTCAATTTGGACGCAGGGGTTTAAATTAGCGGTGGTCCAAGGTCTGTGACCTTCCACTTTTGCAGTCGGACTTTCTACTTTGTTACTAGCTACGCACGACATGCCCGACGGACCTTGAAATAATATAAAAAAATAACTTTGCAAACATTTTTACCAAAGTTTCCTAATAAACGATCTCAAACTTATATTCATCATTACTATTCATGACAGCCATGTTCAATTTGTTCTACCGCTAGCTTTATACATAAAATCGCCGATAAATAATGTGTAAATCCGAGTAAAATCGTATCTCACTATCTGTCAAAAACAACATTGAAACCAAAATGGCTGCCACGAGATTACAATATCGGATCCGATTCGGAAGCGGATGAGGGTAATCCCGGATTTGGCTCCTAAAAAAATCCAGACAGGTTACAAAATACATCTATGCATCTATGCATGTTAATAAATATAAACACTAGAATTAAAAACCAAAAGACTTATATGAAAAAGAAAGAAAAAGCAGAAAATATTTTGTACACCAATTTTAATGTGAAAATCCAATACATTGTGACAGCTGGGAACAGTTTATCTAACAATATATATGTTCCTGGTAACAGTATAATTTTTTTTCATCAGTGATAAATGTTGGTAATGCATGTTAAATGCTTTTCAAGTTGAACATATTACTGCAATTTCAAGGGGTATTTTTTCCTTCTCAATTTTGATAGGTCAGTTGAAATAGCTGGAAGTTTCTTATATAAAAAAAAGATGTCGTATGATTGCCAATGAGACAACTATCCACAAGAGACAAAAATGACCAAAACTTGGTAAAGGACAAGATCCCCACCCCTAAACCATATATATATATTCATGTATGGGACAATATAACAAATCATATGAAATATAGGTGGAGTTCGTGGGGCCACTCTGTTTGAGAATATATAATGGTCGAGATCCACAATCTTAAACAATATATATATTTTTGTATGGGACAATATTACAAATCAAATGAATTATAAGGGGTTCCCTATGGTCACTGTACCCCCTCCTGTTTGAGAACTTGGAAACATTCGAGATCATCACCCCTTAACCATATATACTTATGTATAAGACTATATAACAAATCAAATGAAATATAGGGGAAGTCCCTGTTGTCACCCTACCCCTCATGTTGAAGAACTTTGAAACAGTTGGGATCCCCAACTCTAAATTAAATGAAATATAGGGGGAGTCCCTGCAGTCACCTGATTGAGAAATTGGAAAGAGTCGAGATCCCAACCTTTAAATTAAACCATATATATTCATGTATGAGCACTAATCAAATGAAATATAGGGAGGGTCCTTAAGGTCACCCTACCCACTCCTGTTTGATAACTTAGAAACATTCATTCATTCATATCTTTATTTCCTTTATCCCCACCCCTCAACCATATATATTCTTGTATTGGACAATTTAACAAATCGAATGAAATATAGGGGAAGTCACTGGGATCCCCCACCCCTCCTGTTGGAAAACTTGATAACGGCCGAGATCCCCACCCATAAACCATATAATTATATTCATATATGGGACAATATAAAAAATCAATTGAAAAATAGGGGTAGTCCCTAGGGTCACCCCACACCCTCTTGTGTGTGTTTTTAAAACTTGCAACAGATTGAGATACCAACGCCTAAACCATATTCATTCCTGTTTGTCATTTCAGAAAAGATTGAATGACATACAAGGTCAATCTCATATGTGACACATATGCATATCACTTTGCTAGACCCTAACACCTGTCATTTTATTCCAAACTTAGACATCGTTGATTTGGGGTGAAGGTGGGAGTCGTTTACATTTACTATGGACAGCTCAGTCAGACCTCACCATTGATCCCTGTAGTAGTAAACATTTGTCTGATTTGTGTCTCATAACTTTTGTACTGTACAACACAAACTCAGTTTGCTTTCCAGGGAAGCAAGTCCATTCATACTTTTACAAGCTCGTACTAAAGTCATCTTGAACTACTAACAGTCAACTAATACGAACAATTACGATCAACTTGAAGAACTGCAATCATTGCAAATTTGTACCACTGCTGACTCATGAAAGACTCATGACTACGAATGGTCATGTGCGTTGCTATTGAAAACCTTAATAAAATATGAATTATTTGCCTTAATAATTAATTCATTGAATGAACATAAATGTACAATTATATATGAATGTTTAATGTTTGTTCTTTTAAATCTTTAAAAAATGTTGAAGCAACATTGCCACAGTTTTCGTAATTATGTTTGCCTTGGTTTTTGGTTAACTGCCTACAGTGCTTACAGCGCTTTGATTTTCTAATTTTTTTGCATTCAAAGCAGTTTGACGGCAAAAGACGCAAATAATGCTTTAATAAATTTGGTCTTACAAAGCCTACTAATGTTTTCTTTTGTGCTGTAACCATATAAAATGCATGTATTTTTAATGGTAAATGACTAAAGAACTCAATCAGACTAAAAAAATGGAAATATATTGTTTTCAATGAGTGGTTAAAGCCTAAACATGATTTTAACATATCACAAAATGTGCCTTTTTAAGAGTTCTACAGGTGTGTGGTATTATATTTCTTTTATTCACAGTCAATGTATAGGTCTGTTTGCAAGCAAATAGTTTTTACATGGATTTTAAGAATTATCAAATATCAAGACAGATAACTCTGTATCCCAATACAAACAATGACATTCAATTGATTAGTTTTAAAATGATTATGTTCACCAAACAATGATTTTATATCATAAAATATATAGAAAGAGCAATTACAAAGAGAGAAAAAAGTAAAATAAGCCTCAGCATAGTACAAGAACAAGCTGATTATACTGTATATTACCTGTTATAATGATTTATTTCATATGATATGGACATTTTCTTATTTATTTACTTTTTAACTATGAATATATTAATTCTTCTTTTTTTATAGGTCTACTACATAGTTGATACTGTAGCAGTGTAGGACAGGCTATAGAAATAAGAAAACTGGTCTCTCTCATCAGCAATAGTGTGGCAATTCTAAAATTTCAACATGCGGCCTACACAGCTAGCTCATGTGGAGAAGAGATATGAGACTGATTGCGAATAAATGTACACTTAGTTTAGTGCATCATGGATCTACAAAGTGAAACATATGTACCAAAAATATTAGTTTATTCATATCTAAGCCTTTTTCAGCACTGCATTCAACAGAACAATGATAGTGACAAGAATTGAGACTATTTAATACCTCAAACAATGGGAAAATACTTCTTGAGATCAGTTGTAAGTGGTTTTATATCATGCATGAAACAATAAACTTAAGCAGTTTTAAATACTGTTGGATAATTCATACACTGTACCAGAAAACTCACACAATAAAATTTATTAAATATGTACACAATCATTTTTTTCTAATTTTTTTGCATTCAAAGCAGTTTGACGGCAAAAGACGCAAATAATGCTTTAATAAATTTGGTCTTACAAAGCCTACTAATGTTTTCTTTTGTGCTGTAACCATATAAAATGCATGTATTTTTAATGGTAAATGACTAAAGAACTCAATCAGACTAAAAAAATGGAAATATATTGTTTTCAATGAGTGGTTAAAGCCTAAACATGATTTTAACATATCACAAAATGTGCCTTTTTAAGAGTTCTACAGGTGTGTGGTATTATATTTCTTTTATTCACAGTCAATGTATAGGTCTGTTTGCAAGCAAATAGTTTTTACATGGATTTTAAGAATTATCAAATATCAAGACAGATAACTCTGTATCCCAATACAAACAATGACATTCAATTGATTAGTTTTAAAATGATTATGTTCACCAAACAATGATTTTATATCATAAAATATATAGAAAGAGCAATTACAAAGAGAGAAAAAAGTAAAATAAGCCTCAGCATAGTACAAGAACAAGCTGATTATACTGTATATTACCTGTTATAATGATTTATTTCATATGATATGGACATTTTCTTATTTATTTACTTTTTAACTATGAATATATTAATTCTTCTTTTTTTATAGGTCTACTACATAGTTGATACTGTAGCAGTGTAGGACAGGCTATAGAAATAAGAAAACTGGTCTCTCTCATCAGCAATAGTGTGGCAATTCTAAAATTTCAACATGCGGCCTACACAGCTAGCTCATGTGGAGAAGAGATATGAGACTGATTGCGAATAAATGTACACTTAGTTTAGTGCATCATGGATCTACAAAGTGAAACATATGTACCAAAAATATTAGTTTATTCATATCTAAGCCTTTTTCAGCACTGCATTCAACAGAACAATGATAGTGACAAGAATTGAGACTATTTAATACCTCAAACAATGGGAAAATACTTCTTGAGATCAGTTGTAAGTGGTTTTATATCATGCATGAAACAATAAACTTAAGCAGTTTTAAATACTGTTGGATAATTCATACACTGTACCAGAAAACTCACACAATAAAATTTATTAAATATGTACACAATCATTTTTTTCTAATTTTTTTGCATTCAAAGCAGTTTGACGGCAAAAGACGCAAATAATGCTTTAATAAATTTGGTCTTACAAAGCCTACTAATGTTTTCTTTTGTGCTGTAACCATATAAAATGCATGTATTTTTAATGGTAAATGACTAAAGAACTCAATCAGACTAAAAAAATGGAAATATATTGTTTTCAATGAGTGGTTAAAGCCTAAACATGATTTTAACATATCACAAAATGTGCCTTTTTAAGAGTTCTACAGGTGTGTGGTATTATATTTCTTTTATTCACAGTCAATGTATAGGTCTGTTTGCAAGCAAATAGTTTTTACATGGATTTTAAGAATTATCAAATATCAAGACAGATAACTCTGTATCCCAATACAAACAATGACATTCAATTGATTAGTTTTAAAATGATTATGTTCACCAAACAATGATTTTATATCATAAAATATATAGAAAGAGCAATTACAAAGAGAGAAAAAAGTAAAATAAGCCTCAGCATAGTACAAGAACAAGCTGATTATACTGTATATTACCTGTTATAATGATTTATTTCATATGATATGGACATTTTCTTATTTATTTACTTTTTAACTATGAATATATTAATTCTTCTTTTTTTATAGGTCTACTACATAGTTGATACTGTAGCAGTGTAGGACAGGCTATAGAAATAAGAAAACTGGTCTCTCTCATCAGCAATAGTGTGGCAATTCTAAAATTTCAACATGCGGCCTACACAGCTAGCTCATGTGGAGAAGAGATATGAGACTGATTGCGAATAAATGTACACTTAGTTTAGTGCATCATGGATCTACAAAGTGAAACATATGTACCAAAAATATTAGTTTATTCATATCTAAGCCTTTTTCAGCACTGCATTCAACAGAACAATGATAGTGACAAGAATTGAGACTATTTAATACCTCAAACAATGGGAAAATACTTCTTGAGATCAGTTGTAAGTGGTTTTATATCATGCATGAAACAATAAACTTAAGCAGTTTTAAATACTGTTGGATAATTCATACACTGTACCAGAAAACTCACACAATAAAATTTATTAAATATGTACACAATCATTTTTTTCTAATTTTTTTGCATTCAAAGCAGTTTGACGGCAAAAGACGCAAATAATGCTTTAATAAATTTGGTCTTACAAAGCCTACTAATGTTTTCTTTTGTGCTGTAACCATATAAAATGCATGTATTTTTAATGGTAAATGACTAAAGAACTCAATCAGACTAAAAAAATGGAAATATATTGTTTTCAATGAGTGGTTAAAGCCTAAACATGATTTTAACATATCACAAAATGTGCCTTTTTAAGAGTTCTACAGGTGTGTGGTATTATATTTCTTTTATTCACAGTCAATGTATAGGTCTGTTTGCAAGCAAATAGTTTTTACATGGATTTTAAGAATTATCAAATATCAAGACAGATAACTCTGTATCCCAATACAAACAATGACATTCAATTGATTAGTTTTAAAATGATTATGTTCACCAAACAATGATTTTATATCATAAAATATATAGAAAGAGCAATTACAAAGAGAGAAAAAAGTAAAATAAGCCTCAGCATAGTACAAGAACAAGCTGATTATACTGTATATTACCTGTTATAATGATTTATTTCATATGATATGGACATTTTCTTATTTATTTACTTTTTAACTATGAATATATTAATTCTTCTTTTTTTATAGGTCTACTACATAGTTGATACTGTAGCAGTGTAGGACAGGCTATAGAAATAAGAAAACTGGTCTCTCTCATCAGCAATAGTGTGGCAATTCTAAAATTTCAACATGCGGCCTACACAGCTAGCTCATGTGGAGAAGAGATATGAGACTGATTGCGAATAAATGTACACTTAGTTTAGTGCATCATGGATCTACAAAGTGAAACATATGTACCAAAAATATTAGTTTATTCATATCTAAGCCTTTTTCAGCACTGCATTCAACAGAACAATGATAGTGACAAGAATTGAGACTATTTAATACCTCAAACAATGGGAAAATACTTCTTGAGATCAGTTGTAAGTGGTTTTATATCATGCATGAAACAATAAACTTAAGCAGTTTTAAATACTGTTGGATAATTCATACACTGTACCAGAAAACTCACACAATAAAATTTATTAAATATGTACACAATCATTTTTTTCTAATTTTTTTGCATTCAAAGCAGTTTGACGGCAAAAGACGCAAATAATGCTTTAATAAATTTGGTCTTACAAAGCCTACTAATGTTTTCTTTTGTGCTGTAACCATATAAAATGCATGTATTTTTAATGGTAAATGACTAAAGAACTCAATCAGACTAAAAAAATGGAAATATATTGTTTTCAATGAGTGGTTAAAGCCTAAACATGATTTTAACATATCACAAAATGTGCCTTTTTAAGAGTTCTACAGGTGTGTGGTATTATATTTCTTTTATTCACAGTCAATGTATAGGTCTGTTTGCAAGCAAATAGTTTTTACATGGATTTTAAGAATTATCAAATATCAAGACAGATAACTCTGTATCCCAATACAAACAATGACATTCAATTGATTAGTTTTAAAATGATTATGTTCACCAAACAATGATTTTATATCATAAAATATATAGAAAGAGCAATTACAAAGAGAGAAAAAAGTAAAATAAGCCTCAGCATAGTACAAGAACAAGCTGATTATACTGTATATTACCTGTTATAATGATTTATTTCATATGATATGGACATTTTCTTATTTATTTACTTTTTAACTATGAATATATTAATTCTTCTTTTTTTATAGGTCTACTACATAGTTGATACTGTAGCAGTGTAGGACAGGCTATAGAAATAAGAAAACTGGTCTCTCTCATCAGCAATAGTGTGGCAATTCTAAAATTTCAACATGCGGCCTACACAGCTAGCTCATGTGGAGAAGAGATATGAGACTGATTGCGAATAAATGTACACTTAGTTTAGTGCATCATGGATCTACAAAGTGAAACATATGTACCAAAAATATTAGTTTATTCATATCTAAGCCTTTTTCAGCACTGCATTCAACAGAACAATGATAGTGACAAGAATTGAGACTATTTAATACCTCAAACAATGGGAAAATACTTCTTGAGATCAGTTGTAAGTGGTTTTATATCATGCATGAAACAATAAACTTAAGCAGTTTTAAATACTGTTGGATAATTCATACACTGTACCAGAAAACTCACACAATAAAATTTATTAAATATGTACACAATCATTTTTTTCTAATTTTTTTGCATTCAAAGCAGTTTGACGGCAAAAGACGCAAATAATGCTTTAATAAATTTGGTCTTACAAAGCCTACTAATGTTTTCTTTTGTGCTGTAACCATATAAAATGCATGTATTTTTAATGGTAAATGACTAAAGAACTCAATCAGACTAAAAAAATGGAAATATATTGTTTTCAATGAGTGGTTAAAGCCTAAACATGATTTTAACATATCACAAAATGTGCCTTTTTAAGAGTTCTACAGGTGTGTGGTATTATATTTCTTTTATTCACAGTCAATGTATAGGTCTGTTTGCAAGCAAATAGTTTTTACATGGATTTTAAGAATTATCAAATATCAAGACAGATAACTCTGTATCCCAATACAAACAATGACATTCAATTGATTAGTTTTAAAATGATTATGTTCACCAAACAATGATTTTATATCATAAAATATATAGAAAGAGCAATTACAAAGAGAGAAAAAAGTAAAATAAGCCTCAGCATAGTACAAGAACAAGCTGATTATACTGTATATTACCTGTTATAATGATTTATTTCATATGATATGGACATTTTCTTATTTATTTACTTTTTAACTATGAATATATTAATTCTTCTTTTTTTATAGGTCTACTACATAGTTGATACTGTAGCAGTGTAGGACAGGCTATAGAAATAAGAAAACTGGTCTCTCTCATCAGCAATAGTGTGGCAATTCTAAAATTTCAACATGCGGCCTACACAGCTAGCTCATGTGGAGAAGAGATATGAGACTGATTGCGAATAAATGTACACTTAGTTTAGTGCATCATGGATCTACAAAGTGAAACATATGTACCAAAAATATTAGTTTATTCATATCTAAGCCTTTTTCAGCACTGCATTCAACAGAACAATGATAGTGACAAGAATTGAGACTATTTAATACCTCAAACAATGGGAAAATACTTCTTGAGATCAGTTGTAAGTGGTTTTATATCATGCATGAAACAATAAACTTAAGCAGTTTTAAATACTGTTGGATAATTCATACACTGTACCAGAAAACTCACACAATAAAATTTATTAAATATGTACACAATCATTTTTTTCTAATTTTTTTGCATTCAAAGCAGTTTGACGGCAAAAGACGCAAATAATGCTTTAATAAATTTGGTCTTACAAAGCCTACTAATGTTTTCTTTTGTGCTGTAACCATATAAAATGCATGTATTTTTAATGGTAAATGACTAAAGAACTCAATCAGACTAAAAAAATGGAAATATATTGTTTTCAATGAGTGGTTAAAGCCTAAACATGATTTTAACATATCACAAAATGTGCCTTTTTAAGAGTTCTACAGGTGTGTGGTATTATATTTCTTTTATTCACAGTCAATGTATAGGTCTGTTTGCAAGCAAATAGTTTTTACATGGATTTTAAGAATTATCAAATATCAAGACAGATAACTCTGTATCCCAATACAAACAATGACATTCAATTGATTAGTTTTAAAATGATTATGTTCACCAAACAATGATTTTATATCATAAAATATATAGAAAGAGCAATTACAAAGAGAGAAAAAAGTAAAATAAGCCTCAGCATAGTACAAGAACAAGCTGATTATACTGTATATTACCTGTTATAATGATTTATTTCATATGATATGGACATTTTCTTATTTATTTACTTTTTAACTATGAATATATTAATTCTTCTTTTTTTATAGGTCTACTACATAGTTGATACTGTAGCAGTGTAGGACAGGCTATAGAAATAAGAAAACTGGTCTCTCTCATCAGCAATAGTGTGGCAATTCTAAAATTTCAACATGCGGCCTACACAGCTAGCTCATGTGGAGAAGAGATATGAGACTGATTGCGAATAAATGTACACTTAGTTTAGTGCATCATGGATCTACAAAGTGAAACATATGTACCAAAAATATTAGTTTATTCATATCTAAGCCTTTTTCAGCACTGCATTCAACAGAACAATGATAGTGACAAGAATTGAGACTATTTAATACCTCAAACAATGGGAAAATACTTCTTGAGATCAGTTGTAAGTGGTTTTATATCATGCATGAAACAATAAACTTAAGCAGTTTTAAATACTGTTGGATAATTCATACACTGTACCAGAAAACTCACACAATAAAATTTATTAAATATGTACACAATCATTTTTTTCTAATTTTTTTGCATTCAAAGCAGTTTGACGGCAAAAGACGCAAATAATGCTTTAATAAATTTGGTCTTACAAAGCCTACTAATGTTTTCTTTTGTGCTGTAACCATATAAAATGCATGTATTTTTAATGGTAAATGACTAAAGAACTCAATCAGACTAAAAAAATGGAAATATATTGTTTTCAATGAGTGGTTAAAGCCTAAACATGATTTTAACATATCACAAAATGTGCCTTTTTAAGAGTTCTACAGGTGTGTGGTATTATATTTCTTTTATTCACAGTCAATGTATAGGTCTGTTTGCAAGCAAATAGTTTTTACATGGATTTTAAGAATTATCAAATATCAAGACAGATAACTCTGTATCCCAATACAAACAATGACATTCAATTGATTAGTTTTAAAATGATTATGTTCACCAAACAATGATTTTATATCATAAAATATATAGAAAGAGCAATTACAAAGAGAGAAAAAAGTAAAATAAGCCTCAGCATAGTACAAGAACAAGCTGATTATACTGTATATTACCTGTTATAATGATTTATTTCATATGATATGGACATTTTCTTATTTATTTACTTTTTAACTATGAATATATTAATTCTTCTTTTTTTATAGGTCTACTACATAGTTGATACTGTAGCAGTGTAGGACAGGCTATAGAAATAAGAAAACTGGTCTCTCTCATCAGCAATAGTGTGGCAATTCTAAAATTTCAACATGCGGCCTACACAGCTAGCTCATGTGGAGAAGAGATATGAGACTGATTGCGAATAAATGTACACTTAGTTTAGTGCATCATGGATCTACAAAGTGAAACATATGTACCAAAAATATTAGTTTATTCATATCTAAGCCTTTTTCAGCACTGCATTCAACAGAACAATGATAGTGACAAGAATTGAGACTATTTAATACCTCAAACAATGGGAAAATACTTCTTGAGATCAGTTGTAAGTGGTTTTATATCATGCATGAAACAATAAACTTAAGCAGTTTTAAATACTGTTGGATAATTCATACACTGTACCAGAAAACTCACACAATAAAATTTATTAAATATGTACACAATCATTTTTTTCTAATTTTTTTGCATTCAAAGCAGTTTGACGGCAAAAGACGCAAATAATGCTTTAATAAATTTGGTCTTACAAAGCCTACTAATGTTTTCTTTTGTGCTGTAACCATATAAAATGCATGTATTTTTAATGGTAAATGACTAAAGAACTCAATCAGACTAAAAAAATGGAAATATATTGTTTTCAATGAGTGGTTAAAGCCTAAACATGATTTTAACATATCACAAAATGTGCCTTTTTAAGAGTTCTACAGGTGTGTGGTATTATATTTCTTTTATTCACAGTCAATGTATAGGTCTGTTTGCAAGCAAATAGTTTTTACATGGATTTTAAGAATTATCAAATATCAAGACAGATAACTCTGTATCCCAATACAAACAATGACATTCAATTGATTAGTTTTAAAATGATTATGTTCACCAAACAATGATTTTATATCATAAAATATATAGAAAGAGCAATTACAAAGAGAGAAAAAAGTAAAATAAGCCTCAGCATAGTACAAGAACAAGCTGATTATACTGTATATTACCTGTTATAATGATTTATTTCATATGATATGGACATTTTCTTATTTATTTACTTTTTAACTATGAATATATTAATTCTTCTTTTTTTATAGGTCTACTACATAGTTGATACTGTAGCAGTGTAGGACAGGCTATAGAAATAAGAAAACTGGTCTCTCTCATCAGCAATAGTGTGGCAATTCTAAAATTTCAACATGCGGCCTACACAGCTAGCTCATGTGGAGAAGAGATATGAGACTGATTGCGAATAAATGTACACTTAGTTTAGTGCATCATGGATCTACAAAGTGAAACATATGTACCAAAAATATTAGTTTATTCATATCTAAGCCTTTTTCAGCACTGCATTCAACAGAACAATGATAGTGACAAGAATTGAGACTATTTAATACCTCAAACAATGGGAAAATACTTCTTGAGATCAGTTGTAAGTGGTTTTATATCATGCATGAAACAATAAACTTAAGCAGTTTTAAATACTGTTGGATAATTCATACACTGTACCAGAAAACTCACACAATAAAATTTATTAAATATGTACACAATCATTTTTTTCTAATTTTTTTGCATTCAAAGCAGTTTGACGGCAAAAGACGCAAATAATGCTTTAATAAATTTGGTCTTACAAAGCCTACTAATGTTTTCTTTTGTGCTGTAACCATATAAAATGCATGTATTTTTAATGGTAAATGACTAAAGAACTCAATCAGACTAAAAAAATGGAAATATATTGTTTTCAATGAGTGGTTAAAGCCTAAACATGATTTTAACATATCACAAAATGTGCCTTTTTAAGAGTTCTACAGGTGTGTGGTATTATATTTCTTTTATTCACAGTCAATGTATAGGTCTGTTTGCAAGCAAATAGTTTTTACATGGATTTTAAGAATTATCAAATATCAAGACAGATAACTCTGTATCCCAATACAAACAATGACATTCAATTGATTAGTTTTAAAATGATTATGTTCACCAAACAATGATTTTATATCATAAAATATATAGAAAGAGCAATTACAAAGAGAGAAAAAAGTAAAATAAGCCTCAGCATAGTACAAGAACAAGCTGATTATACTGTATATTACCTGTTATAATGATTTATTTCATATGATATGGACATTTTCTTATTTATTTACTTTTTAACTATGAATATATTAATTCTTCTTTTTTTATAGGTCTACTACATAGTTGATACTGTAGCAGTGTAGGACAGGCTATAGAAATAAGAAAACTGGTCTCTCTCATCAGCAATAGTGTGGCAATTCTAAAATTTCAACATGCGGCCTACACAGCTAGCTCATGTGGAGAAGAGATATGAGACTGATTGCGAATAAATGTACACTTAGTTTAGTGCATCATGGATCTACAAAGTGAAACATATGTACCAAAAATATTAGTTTATTCATATCTAAGCCTTTTTCAGCACTGCATTCAACAGAACAATGATAGTGACAAGAATTGAGACTATTTAATACCTCAAACAATGGGAAAATACTTCTTGAGATCAGTTGTAAGTGGTTTTATATCATGCATGAAACAATAAACTTAAGCAGTTTTAAATACTGTTGGATAATTCATACACTGTACCAGAAAACTCACACAATAAAATTTATGAAATATGTACACAATCATTTTTTTCTAATTTTTTTGCATTCAAAGCAGTTTGACGGCAAAAGACGCAAATAATGCTTTAATAAATTTGGTCTTACAAAGCCTACTAATGTTTTCTTTTGTGCTGTAACCATATAAAATGCATGTATTTTTAATGGTAAATGACTAAAGAACTCAATCAGACTAAAAAAATGGAAATATATTGTTTTCAATGAGTGGTTAAAGCCTAAACATGATTTTAACATATCACAAAATGTGCCTTTTTAAGAGTTCTACAGGTGTGTGGTATTATATTTCTTTTATTCACAGTCAATGTATAGGTCTGTTTGCAAGCAAATAGTTTTTACATGGATTTTAAGAATTATCAAATATCAAGACAGATAACTCTGTATCCCAATACAAACAATGACATTCAATTGATTAGTTTTAAAATGATTATGTTCACCAAACAATGATTTTATATCATAAAATATATAGAAAGAGCAATTACAAAGAGAGAAAAAAGTAAAATAAGCCTCAGCATAGTACAAGAACAAGCTGATTATACTGTATATTACCTGTTATAATGATTTATTTCATATGATATGGACATTTTCTTATTTATTTACTTTTTAACTATGAATATATTAATTCTTCTTTTTTTATAGGTCTACTACATAGTTGATACTGTAGCAGTGTAGGACAGGCTATAGAAATAAGAAAACTGGTCTCTCTCATCAGCAATAGTGTGGCAATTCTAAAATTTCAACATGCGGCCTACACAGCTAGCTCATGTGGAGAAGAGATATGAGACTGATTGCGAATAAATGTACACTTAGTTTAGTGCATCATGGATCTACAAAGTGAAACATATGTACCAAAAATATTAGTTTATTCATATCTAAGCCTTTTTCAGCACTGCATTCAACAGAACAATGATAGTGACAAGAATTGAGACTATTTAATACCTCAAACAATGGGAAAATACTTCTTGAGATCAGTTGTAAGTGGTTTTATATCATGCATGAAACAATAAACTTAAGCAGTTTTAAATACTGTTGGATAATTCATACACTGTACCAGAAAACTCACACAATAAAATTTATTAAATATGTACACAATCATTTTTTTCTAATTTTTTTGCATTCAAAGCAGTTTGACGGCAAAAGACGCAAATAATGCTTTAATAAATTTGGTCTTACAAAGCCTACTAATGTTTTCTTTTGTGCTGTAACCATATAAAATGCATGTATTTTTAATGGTAAATGACTAAAGAACTCAATCAGACTAAAAAAATGGAAATATATTGTTTTCAATGAGTGGTTAAAGCCTAAACATGATTTTAACATATCACAAAATGTGCCTTTTTAAGAGTTCTACAGGTGTGTGGTATTATATTTCTTTTATTCACAGTCAATGTATAGGTCTGTTTGCAAGCAAATAGTTTTTACATGGATTTTAAGAATTATCAAATATCAAGACAGATAACTCTGTATCCCAATACAAACAATGACATTCAATTGATTAGTTTTAAAATGATTATGTTCACCAAACAATGATTTTATATCATAAAATATATAGAAAGAGCAATTACAAAGAGAGAAAAAAGTAAAATAAGCCTCAGCATAGTACAAGAACAAGCTGATTATACTGTATATTACCTGTTATAATGATTTATTTCATATGATATGGACATTTTCTTATTTATTTACTTTTTAACTATGAATATATTAATTCTTCTTTTTTTATAGGTCTACTACATAGTTGATACTGTAGCAGTGTAGGACAGGCTATAGAAATAAGAAAACTGGTCTCTCTCATCAGCAATAGTGTGGCAATTCTAAAATTTCAACATGCGGCCTACACAGCTAGCTCATGTGGAGAAGAGATATGAGACTGATTGCGAATAAATGTACACTTAGTTTAGTGCATCATGGATCTACAAAGTGAAACATATGTACCAAAAATATTAGTTTATTCATATCTAAGCCTTTTTCAGCACTGCATTCAACAGAACAATGATAGTGACAAGAATTGAGACTATTTAATACCTCAAACAATGGGAAAATACTTCTTGAGATCAGTTGTAAGTGGTTTTATATCATGCATGAAACAATAAACTTAAGCAGTTTTAAATACTGTTGGATAATTCATACACTGTACCAGAAAACTCACACAATAAAATTTATTAAATATGTACACAATCATTTTTTTCTAATTTTTTTGCATTCAAAGCAGTTTGACGGCAAAAGACGCAAATAATGCTTTAATAAATTTGGTCTTACAAAGCCTACTAATGTTTTCTTTTGTGCTGTAACCATATAAAATGCATGTATTTTTAATGGTAAATGACTAAAGAACTCAATCAGACTAAAAAAATGGAAATATATTGTTTTCAATGAGTGGTTAAAGGTGGCAGGTACCAGTTTTGGTGTACCAGAACATGTGTCCCACACAGAAATTTTGTTATAGTTAAGTATTGAGGTATATAATTGCATCATGTGGACTGAAAAAATAAATGAATGTAAATTCTAGGCTATTGCACTACACAAGTAAGTAGTTGCATACACAGGTTGGGGATTTCCTTCACATATAGGTCCAATCAGATGTCAAAATTGTGGTCTCCTCACTTGACGGCATCCAATCAAAGTGGGGGAAAAATTCAGTTTTATGTAAACAAAAATATCTTGAGATTTTGATGGTAAGGATAGGTTCGGACAAGGCTCTAATTCACTGAATATCCTTTCTCTCTTGAATTTTGGCTAAAATTCTTGTCGGCTTTTAGCAGGATTTTGCAGGTGAGGATTAGATTGGTATCAGAGCATCACATTTTTTGCTCTATTTGCAATGCATTTATAAATTTTAGAATCTCCATGCTGGACAGACACCCAAATTTAAAGGTTTTCTATATATTTACATAAGCACGCACACATCTTAGTTCCTTGAAACCATACATTTTATTTGTATATAAGCTTGAATGAATTTTCAAGAAAATAAAATCATAAATCCATGAAATTCTAAAGATTTATTGTAAAATAACTGGTTTCTGCCACCTTAAGCCTAAACATGATTTTAACATATCACAAAATGTGCCTTTTTAAGAGTTCTACAGGTGTGTGGTATTATATTTCTTTTATTCACAGTCAATGTATAGGTCTGTTTGCAAGCAAATAGTTTTTACATGGATTTTAAGAATTATCAAATATCAAGACAGATAACTCTGTATCCCAATACAAACAATGACATTCAATTGATTAGTTTTAAAATGATTATGTTCACCAAACAATGATTTTATATCATAAAATATATAGAAAGAGCAATTACAAAGAGAGAAAAAAGTAAAATAAGCCTCAGCATAGTACAAGAACAAGCTGATTATACTGTATATTACCTGTTATAATGATTTATTTCATATGATATGGACATTTTCTTATTTATTTACTTTTTAACTATGAATATATTAATTCTTCTTTTTTTATAGGTCTACTACATAGTTGATACTGTAGCAGTGTAGGACAGGCTATAGAAATAAGAAAACTGGTCTCTCTCATCAGCAATAGTGTGGCAATTCTAAAATTTCAACATGCAGCCTACACAGCTAGCTCATGTGGAGAAGAGATATGAGACTGATTGCGAATAAATGTACACTTAGTTTAGTGCATCATGGATCTACAAAGTGAAACATATGTACCAAAAATATTAGTTTATTCATATCTAAGCCTTTTTCAGCACTGCATTCAACAGAACAATGATAGTGACAAGAATTGAGACTATTTAATACCTCAAACAATGGGAAAATACTTCTTGAGATCAGTTGTAAGTGGTTTTATATCATGCATGAAACAATAAACTTAAGCAGTTTTAAATACTGTTGGATAATTCATACACTGTACCAGAAAACTCACACAATAAAATTTATTAAATATGTACACAATCATTTTTTTCTAATTTTTTTGCATTCAAAGCAGTTTGACGGCAAAAGACGCAAATAATGCTTTAATAAATTTGGTCTTACAAAGCCTACTAATGTTTTCTTTTGTGCTGTAACCATATAAAATGCATGTATTTTTAATGGTAAATGACTAAAGAACTCAATCAGACTAAAAAAATGGAAATATATTGTTTTCAATGAGTGGTTAAAGCCTAAACATGATTTTAACATATCACAAAATGTGCCTTTTTAAGAGTTCTACAGGTGTGTGGTATTATATTTCTTTTATTCACAGTCAATGTATAGGTCTGTTTGCAAGCAAATAGTTTTTACATGGATTTTAAGAATTATCAAATATCAAGACAGATAACTCTGTATCCCAATACAAACAATGACATTCAATTGATTAGTTTTAAAATGATTATGTTCACCAAACAATGATTTTATATCATAAAATATATAGAAAGAGCAATTACAAAGAGAGAAAAAAGTAAAATAAGCCTCAGCATAGTACAAGAACAAGCTGATTATACTGTATATTACCTGTTATAATGATTTATTTCATATGATATGGACATTTTCTTATTTATTTACTTTTTAACTATGAATATATTAATTCTTCTTTTTTTATAGGTCTACTACATAGTTGATACTGTAGCAGTGTAGGACAGGCTATAGAAATAAGAAAACTGGTCTCTCTCATCAGCAATAGTGTGGCAATTCTAAAATTTCAACATGCGGCCTACACAGCTAGCTCATGTGGAGAAGAGATATGAGACTGATTGCGAATAAATGTACACTTAGTTTAGTGCATCATGGATCTACAAAGTGAAACATATGTACCAAAAATATTAGTTTATTCATATCTAAGCCTTTTTCAGCACTGCATTCAACAGAACAATGATAGTGACAAGAATTGAGACTATTTAATACCTCAAACAATGGGAAAATACTTCTTGAGATCAGTTGTAAGTGGTTTTATATCATGCATGAAACAATAAACTTAAGCAGTTTTAAATACTGTTGGATAATTCATACACTGTACCAGAAAACTCACACAATAAAATTTATTAAATATGTACACAATCATTTTTTTCTAATTTTTTTGCATTCAAAGCAGTTTGACGGCAAAAGACGCAAATAATGCTTTAATAAATTTGGTCTTACAAAGCCTACTAATGTTTTCTTTTGTGCTGTAACCATATAAAATGCATGTATTTTTAATGGTAAATGACTAAAGAACTCAATCAGACTAAAAAAATGGAAATATATTGTTTTCAATGAGTGGTTAAAGCCTAAACATGATTTTAACATATCACAAAATGTGCCTTTTTAAGAGTTCTACAGGTGTGTGGTATTATATTTCTTTTATTCACAGTCAATGTATAGGTCTGTTTGCAAGCAAATAGTTTTTACATGGATTTTAAGAATTATCAAATATCAAGACAGATAACTCTGTATCCCAATACAAACAATGACATTCAATTGATTAGTTTTAAAATGATTATGTTCACCAAACAATGATTTTATATCATAAAATATATAGAAAGAGCAATTACAAAGAGAGAAAAAAGTAAAATAAGCCTCAGCATAGTACAAGAACAAGCTGATTATACTGTATATTACCTGTTATAATGATTTATTTCATATGATATGGACATTTTCTTATTTATTTACTTTTTAACTATGAATATATTAATTCTTCTTTTTTTATAGGTCTACTACATAGTTGATACTGTAGCAGTGTAGGACAGGCTATAGAAATAAGAAAACTGGTCTCTCTCATCAGCAATAGTGTGGCAATTCTAAAATTTCAACATGCGGCCTACACAGCTAGCTCATGTGGAGAAGAGATATGAGACTGATTGCGAATAAATGTACACTTAGTTTAGTGCATCATGGATCTACAAAGTGAAACATATGTACCAAAAATATTAGTTTATTCATATCTAAGCCTTTTTCAGCACTGCATTCAACAGAACAATGATAGTGACAAGAATTGAGACTATTTAATACCTCAAACAATGGGAAAATACTTCTTGAGATCAGTTGTAAGTGGTTTTATATCATGCATGAAACAATAAACTTAAGCAGTTTTAAATACTGTTGGATAATTCATACACTGTACCAGAAAACTCACACAATAAAATTTATTAAATATGTACACAATCATTTTTTTCTAATTTTTTTGCATTCAAAGCAGTTTGACGGCAAAAGACGCAAATAATGCTTTAATAAATTTGGTCTTACAAAGCCTACTAATGTTTTCTTTTGTGCTGTAACCATATAAAATGCATGTATTTTTAATGGTAAATGACTAAAGAACTCAATCAGACTAAAAAAATGGAAATATATTGTTTTCAATGAGTGGTTAAAGCCTAAACATGATTTTAACATATCACAAAATGTGCCTTTTTAAGAGTTCTACAGGTGTGTGGTATTATATTTCTTTTATTCACAGTCAATGTATAGGTCTGTTTGCAAGCAAATAGTTTTTACATGGATTTTAAGAATTATCAAATATCAAGACAGATAACTCTGTATCCCAATACAAACAATGACATTCAATTGATTAGTTTTAAAATGATTATGTTCACCAAACAATGATTTTATATCATAAAATATATAGAAAGAGCAATTACAAAGAGAGAAAAAAGTAAAATAAGCCTCAGCATAGTACAAGAACAAGCTGATTATACTGTATATTACCTGTTATAATGATTTATTTCATATGATATGGACATTTTCTTATTTATTTACTTTTTAACTATGAATATATTAATTCTTCTTTTTTTATAGGTCTACTACATAGTTGATACTGTAGCAGTGTAGGACAGGCTATAGAAATAAGAAAACTGGTCTCTCTCATCAGCAATAGTGTGGCAATTCTAAAATTTCAACATGCGGCCTACACAGCTAGCTCATGTGGAGAAGAGATATGAGACTGATTGCGAATAAATGTACACTTAGTTTAGTGCATCATGGATCTACAAAGTGAAACATATGTACCAAAAATATTAGTTTATTCATATCTAAGCCTTTTTCAGCACTGCATTCAACAGAACAATGATAGTGACAAGAATTGAGACTATTTAATACCTCAAACAATGGGAAAATACTTCTTGAGATCAGTTGTAAGTGGTTTTATATCATGCATGAAACAATAAACTTAAGCAGTTTTAAATACTGTTGGATAATTCATACACTGTACCAGAAAACTCACACAATAAAATTTATTAAATATGTACACAATCATTTTTTTCTAATTTTTTTGCATTCAAAGCAGTTTGACGGCAAAAGACGCAAATAATGCTTTAATAAATTTGGTCTTACAAAGCCTACTAATGTTTTCTTTTGTGCTGTAACCATATAAAATGCATGTATTTTTAATGGTAAATGACTAAAGAACTCAATCAGACTAAAAAAATGGAAATATATTGTTTTCAATGAGTGGTTAAAGCCTAAACATGATTTTAACATATCACAAAATGTGCCTTTTTAAGAGTTCTACAGGTGTGTGGTATTATATTTCTTTTATTCACAGTCAATGTATAGGTCTGTTTGCAAGCAAATAGTTTTTACATGGATTTTAAGAATTATCAAATATCAAGACAGATAACTCTGTATCCCAATACAAACAATGACATTCAATTGATTAGTTTTAAAATGATTATGTTCACCAAACAATGATTTTATATCATAAAATATATAGAAAGAGCAATTACAAAGAGAGAAAAAAGTAAAATAAGCCTCAGCATAGTACAAGAACAAGCTGATTATACTGTATATTACCTGTTATAATGATTTATTTCATATGATATGGACATTTTCTTATTTATTTACTTTTTAACTATGAATATATTAATTCTTCTTTTTTTATAGGTCTACTACATAGTTGATACTGTAGCAGTGTAGGACAGGCTATAGAAATAAGAAAACTGGTCTCTCTCATCAGCAATAGTGTGGCAATTCTAAAATTTCAACATGCGGCCTACACAGCTAGCTCATGTGGAGAAGAGATATGAGACTGATTGCGAATAAATGTACACTTAGTTTAGTGCATCATGGATCTACAAAGTGAAACATATGTACCAAAAATATTAGTTTATTCATATCTAAGCCTTTTTCAGCACTGCATTCAACAGAACAATGATAGTGACAAGAATTGAGACTATTTAATACCTCAAACAATGGGAAAATACTTCTTGAGATCAGTTGTAAGTGGTTTTATATCATGCATGAAACAATAAACTTAAGCAGTTTTAAATACTGTTGGATAATTCATACACTGTACCAGAAAACTCACACAATAAAATTTATTAAATATGTACACAATCATTTTTTTCTAATTTTTTTGCATTCAAAGCAGTTTGACGGCAAAAGACGCAAATAATGCTTTAATAAATTTGGTCTTACAAAGCCTACTAATGTTTTCTTTTGTGCTGTAACCATATAAAATGCATGTATTTTTAATGGTAAATGACTAAAGAACTCAATCAGACTAAAAAAATGGAAATATATTGTTTTCAATGAGTGGTTAAGCCTAAACATGATTTTAACATATCACAAAATGTGCCTTTTTAAGAGTTCTACAGGTGTGTGGTATTATATTTCTTTTATTCACAGTCAATGTATAGGTCTGTTTGCAAGCAAATAGTTTTTACATGGATTTTAAGAATTATCAAATATCAAGACAGATAACTCTGTATCCCAATACAAACAATGACATTCAATTGATTAGTTTTAAAATGATTATGTTCACCAAACAATGATTTTATATCATAAAATATATAGAAAGAGCAATTACAAAGAGAGAAAAAAGTAAAATAAGCCTCAGCATAGTACAAGAACAAGCTGATTATACTGTATATTACCTGTTATAATGATTTATTTCATATGATATGGACATTTTCTTATTTATTTACTTTTTAACTATGAATATATTAATTCTTCTTTTTTTATAGGTCTACTACATAGTTGATACTGTAGCAGTGTAGGACAGGCTATAGAAATAAGAAAACTGGTCTCTCTCATCAGCAATAGTGTGGCAATTCTAAAATTTCAACATGCGGCCTACACAGCTAGCTCATGTGGAGAAGAGATATGAGACTGATTGCGAATAAATGTACACTTAGTTTAGTGCATCATGGATCTACAAAGTGAAACATATGTACCAAAAATATTAGTTTATTCATATCTAAGCCTTTTTCAGCACTGCATTCAACAGAACAATGATAGTGACAAGAATTGAGACTATTTAATACCTCAAACAATGGGAAAATACTTCTTGAGATCAGTTGTAAGTGGTTTTATATCATGCATGAAACAATAAACTTAAGCAGTTTTAAATACTGTTGGATAATTCATACACTGTACCAGAAAACTCACACAATAAAATTTATTAAATATGTACACAATCATTTTTTTCTAATTTTTTTGCATTCAAAGCAGTTTGACGGCAAAAGACGCAAATAATGCTTTAATAAATTTGGTCTTACAAAGCCTACTAATGTTTTCTTTTGTGCTGTAACCATATAAAATGCATGTATTTTTAATGGTAAATGACTAAAGAACTCAATCAGACTAAAAAAATGGAAATATATTGTTTTCAATGAGTGGTTAAAGCCTAAACATGATTTTAACATATCACAAAATGTGCCTTTTTAAGAGTTCTACAGGTGTGTGGTATTATATTTCTTTTATTCACAGTCAATGTATAGGTCTGTTTGCAAGCAAATAGTTTTTACATGGATTTTAAGAATTATCAAATATCAAGACAGATAACTCTGTATCCCAATACAAACAATGACATTCAATTGATTAGTTTTAAAATGATTATGTTCACCAAACAATGATTTTATATCATAAAATATATAGAAAGAGCAATTACAAAGAGAGAAAAAAGTAAAATAAGCCTCAGCATAGTACAAGAACAAGCTGATTATACTGTATATTACCTGTTATAATGATTTATTTCATATGATATGGACATTTTCTTATTTATTTACTTTTTAACTATGAATATATTAATTCTTCTTTTTTTATAGGTCTACTACATAGTTGATACTGTAGCAGTGTAGGACAGGCTATAGAAATAAGAAAACTGGTCTCTCTCATCAGCAATAGTGTGGCAATTCTAAAATTTCAACATGCGGCCTACACAGCTAGCTCATGTGGAGAAGAGATATGAGACTGATTGCGAATAAATGTACACTTAGTTTAGTGCATCATGGATCTACAAAGTGAAACATATGTACCAAAAATATTAGTTTATTCATATCTAAGCCTTTTTCAGCACTGCATTCAACAGAACAATGATAGTGACAAGAATTGAGACTATTTAATACCTCAAACAATGGGAAAATACTTCTTGAGATCAGTTGTAAGTGGTTTTATATCATGCATGAAACAATAAACTTAAGCAGTTTTAAATACTGTTGGATAATTCATACACTGTACCAGAAAACTCACACAATAAAATTTATTAAATATGTACACAATCATTTTTTTCTAATTTTTTTGCATTCAAAGCAGTTTGACGGCAAAAGACGCAAATAATGCTTTAATAAATTTGGTCTTACAAAGCCTACTAATGTTTTCTTTTGTGCTGTAACCATATAAAATGCATGTATTTTTAATGGTAAATGACTAAAGAACTCAATCAGACTAAAAAAATGGAAATATATTGTTTTCAATGAGTGGTTAAGCCTAAACATGATTTTAACATATCACAAAATGTGCCTTTTTAAGAGTTCTACAGGTGTGTGGTATTATATTTCTTTTATTCACAGTCAATGTATAGGTCTGTTTGCAAGCAAATAGTTTTTACATGGATTTTAAGAATTATCAAATATCAAGACAGATAACTCTGTATCCCAATACAAACAATGACATTCAATTGATTAGTTTTAAAATGATTATGTTCACCAAACAATGATTTTATATCATAAAATATATAGAAAGAGCAATTACAAAGAGAGAAAAAAGTAAAATAAGCCTCAGCATAGTACAAGAACAAGCTGATTATACTGTATATTACCTGTTATAATGATTTATTTCATATGATATGGACATTTTCTTATTTATTTACTTTTTAACTATGAATATATTAATTCTTCTTTTTTTATAGGTCTACTACATAGTTGATACTGTAGCAGTGTAGGACAGGCTATAGAAATAAGAAAACTGGTCTCTCTCATCAGCAATAGTGTGGCAATTCTAAAATTTCAACATGCGGCCTACACAGCTAGCTCATGTGGAGAAGAGATATGAGACTGATTGCGAATAAATGTACACTTAGTTTAGTGCATCATGGATCTACAAAGTGAAACATATGTACCAAAAATATTAGTTTATTCATATCTAAGCCTTTTTCAGCACTGCATTCAACAGAACAATGATAGTGACAAGAATTGAGACTATTTAATACCTCAAACAATGGGAAAATACTTCTTGAGATCAGTTGTAAGTGGTTTTATATCATGCATGAAACAATAAACTTAAGCAGTTTTAAATACTGTTGGATAATTCATACACTGTACCAGAAAACTCACACAATAAAATTTATTAAATATGTACACAATCATTTTTTTCTAATTTTTTTGCATTCAAAGCAGTTTGACGGCAAAAGACGCAAATAATGCTTTAATAAATTTGGTCTTACAAAGCCTACTAATGTTTTCTTTTGTGCTGTAACCATATAAAATGCATGTATTTTTAATGGTAAATGACTAAAGAACTCAATCAGACTAAAAAAATGGAAATATATTGTTTTCAATGAGTGGTTAAAGCCTAAACATGATTTTAACATATCACAAAATGTGCCTTTTTAAGAGTTCTACAGGTGTGTGGTATTATATTTCTTTTATTCACAGTCAATGTATAGGTCTGTTTGCAAGCAAATAGTTTTTACATGGATTTTAAGAATTATCAAATATCAAGACAGATAACTCTGTATCCCAATACAAACAATGACATTCAATTGATTAGTTTTAAAATGATTATGTTCACCAAACAATGATTTTATATCATAAAATATATAGAAAGAGCAATTACAAAGAGAGAAAAAAGTAAAATAAGCCTCAGCATAGTACAAGAACAAGCTGATTATACTGTATATTACCTGTTATAATGATTTATTTCATATGATATGGACATTTTCTTATTTATTTACTTTTTAACTATGAATATATTAATTCTTCTTTTTTTATAGGTCTACTACATAGTTGATACTGTAGCAGTGTAGGACAGGCTATAGAAATAAGAAAACTGGTCTCTCTCATCAGCAATAGTGTGGCAATTCTAAAATTTCAACATGCGGCCTACACAGCTAGCTCATGTGGAGAAGAGATATGAGACTGATTGCGAATAAATGTACACTTAGTTTAGTGCATCATGGATCTACAAAGTGAAACATATGTACCAAAAATATTAGTTTATTCATATCTAAGCCTTTTTCAGCACTGCATTCAACAGAACAATGATAGTGACAAGAATTGAGACTATTTAATACCTCAAACAATGGGAAAATACTTCTTGAGATCAGTTGTAAGTGGTTTTATATCATGCATGAAACAATAAACTTAAGCAGTTTTAAATACTGTTGGATAATTCATACACTGTACCAGAAAACTCACACAATAAAATTTATTAAATATGTACACAATCATTTTTTTCTAATTTTTTTGCATTCAAAGCAGTTTGACGGCAAAAGACGCAAATAATGCTTTAATAAATTTGGTCTTACAAAGCCTACTAATGTTTTCTTTTGTGCTGTAACCATATAAAATGCATGTATTTTTAATGGTAAATGACTAAAGAACTCAATCAGACTAAAAAAATGGAAATATATTGTTTTCAATGAGTGGTTAAAGCCTAAACATGATTTTAACATATCACAAAATGTGCCTTTTTAAGAGTTCTACAGGTGTGTGGTATTATATTTCTTTTATTCACAGTCAATGTATAGGTCTGTTTGCAAGCAAATAGTTTTTACATGGATTTTAAGAATTATCAAATATCAAGACAGATAACTCTGTATCCCAATACAAACAATGACATTCAATTGATTAGTTTTAAAATGATTATGTTCACCAAACAATGATTTTATATCATAAAATATATAGAAAGAGCAATTACAAAGAGAGAAAAAAGTAAAATAAGCCTCAGCATAGTACAAGAACAAGCTGATTATACTGTATATTACCTGTTATAATGATTTATTCATATGATATGGACATTTTCTTATTTATTTACTTTTTAACTATGAATATATTAATTCTTCTTTTTTTATAGGTCTACTACATAGTTGATACTGTAGCAGTGTAGGACAGGCTATAGAAATAAGAAAACTGGTCTCTCTCATCAGCAATAGTGTGGCAATTCTAAAATTTCAACATGCGGCCTACACAGCTAGCTCATGTGGAGAAGAGATATGAGACTGATTGCGAATAAATGTACACTTAGTTTAGTGCATCATGGATCTACAAAGTGAAACATATGTACCAAAAATATTAGTTTATTCATATCTAAGCCTTTTTCAGCACTGCATTCAACAGAACAATGATAGTGACAAGAATTGAGACTATTTAATACCTCAAACAATGGGAAAATACTTCTTGAGATCAGTTGTAAGTGGTTTTATATCATGCATGAAACAATAAACTTAAGCAGTTTTAAATACTGTTGGATAATTCATACACTGTACCAGAAAACTCACACAATAAAATTTATTAAATATGTACACAATCATTTTTTTCTAATTTTTTTGCATTCAAAGCAGTTTGACGGCAAAAGACGCAAATAATGCTTTAATAAATTTGGTCTTACAAAGCCTACTAATGTTTTCTTTTGTGCTGTAACCATATAAAATGCATGTATTTTTAATGGTAAATGACTAAAGAACTCAATCAGACTAAAAAAATGGAAATATATTGTTTTCAATGAGTGGTTAAAGCCTAAACATGATTTTAACATATCACAAAATGTGCCTTTTTAAGAGTTCTACAGGTGTGTGGTATTATATTTCTTTTATTCACAGTCAATGTATAGGTCTGTTTGCAAGCAAATAGTTTTTACATGGATTTTAAGAATTATCAAATATCAAGACAGATAACTCTGTATCCCAATACAAACAATGACATTCAATTGATTAGTTTTAAAATGATTATGTTCACCAAACAATGATTTTATATCATAAAATATATAGAAAGAGCAATTACAAAGAGAGAAAAAAGTAAAATAAGCCTCAGCATAGTACAAGAACAAGCTGATTATACTGTATATTGACCTGTTATAATGATTTATTTCATATGATATGGACATTTTCTTATTTATTTACTTTTTAACTATGAATATATTAATTCTTCTTTTTTATAGGTCTACTACATAGTTGATACTGTAGCAGTGTAGGACAGGCTATAGAATAAGAAAACTGGTCTCTCTCATCAGCAATAGTGTGGCAATTCTAAAATTTCAACATGCGGCCTACACAGCTAGCTCATGTGGAGAAGAGATATGAGACTGATTGCGAATAAATGTACACTTAGTTTAGTGCATCATGGATCTACAAAGTGAAACATATGTACCAAAAATATTAGTTTATTCATATCTAAGCCTTTTTCAGCACTGCATTCAACAGAACAATGATAGTGACAAGAATGAGACTATTTAATACCTCAAACAATGGAAAATACTTCTTGAGATCAGTTGTAAGTGGTTTTATATCATGCATGAAACAATAAACTTAAGCAGTTTTAAATACTGTTGGATAATTCATACACTGTACCAGAAAACTCACACAATAAAATTTATTAATATGTACACAATCATTTTTTTCTAATTTTTTTGCATTCAAAGCAGTTTGACGGCAAAAGACGCAAATAATGCTTTAATAAATTTGGTCTTACAAAGCCTACTAATGTTTTCTTTTGTGCTGTAACCATATAAAATGCATGTATTTTTAATGGTAAATGACTAAAGAACTCAATCAGACTAAAAAAATGGAAATATATTGTTTTCAATGAGTGGTTAAGCCTAAACATGATTTTAACATATCACAAAATGTGCCTTTTTAAGAGTTCTACAGGTGTGTGGTATTATATTTCTTTATTCACAGTCAATGTATAGGTCTGTTTGCAAGCAAATAGTTTTTACATGGATTTTAAGATTATCAAATATCAAGACAGATAACTCTGTATCCCAATACAACAATGACATTCAATTGATTAGTTTTAAAATGATTATGTTCACCAAACAATGATTTTATATCATAAAATATATAGAAAGAGCAATTACAAAGAGAGAAAAAAGTAAAATAAGCCTCAGCATAGTACAAGAACAAGCTGATTATACTGTATATTACCTGTTATAATGATTTATTTCATATGATATGGACATTTTCTTATTTATTTACTTTTTAACTATGAATATATTAATTCTTCTTTTTTTTATAGGTCTACTACATAGTTGATACTGTAGCAGTGTAGGACAGGCTATAGAAATAAGAAACTGGTCTCTCTCATCAGCAATAGTGTGGCAATTCTAAAATTTCAACATGCGGCCTACACAGCTAGCTCATGTGGAGAAGAGATATGAGACTGATTGCGAATAAATGTACACTTAGTTTAGTGCATCATGGATCTACAAAAGTGAAACATATGTACCAAAAATATTAGTTTATTCATATCTAAGCCTTTTTCAGCACTGCATTCAACAGAACAATGATAGTGACAAGAATTGAGACTATTTAATACCTCAAACAATGGGAAAATACTTCTTGAGATCAGTTGTAAGTGGTTTTATATCATGCATGAAACAATAAACTTAAGCAGTTTTAAATACTGTTGGATAATTCATACACTGTACCAGAAAACTCACACAATAAAATTTATTAAATATGTACACAATCATTTTTTTCTAATTTTTTGCATTCAAAGCAGTTTGACGGCAAAAGACGCAAATAATGCTTTAATAAATTTGGTCTTACAAAGCCTACTAATGTTTCTTTTGTGCTGTAACCATATAAAATGCATGTATTTTTAATGGTAAATGACTAAAGAACTCAATCAGACTAAAAAAAATGGAAATATATTGTTTTCAATGAGTGGTTAAAGCCTAAACATGATTTTAACATATCACAAAATGTGCCTTTTTAAGAGTTCTACAGGTGTGTGGTATTATATTTCTTTTATTCACAGTCAATGTATAGGTCTGTTTGCAAGCAAATAGTTTTTACATGGATTTTAAGAATTATCAAATATCAAGACAGATAACTCTGTATCCCAATACAAACAATGACATTCAATTGATTAGTTTTAAAATGATTATGTTCACCAAACAATGATTTTATATCATAAAATATATAGAAAGAGCAATTACAAAGAGAGAAAAAAGTAAAATAAGCCTCAGCATAGTACAAGAACAAGCTGATTATACTGTATATTACCTGTTATAATGATTTATTTCATATGATATGGACATTTTCTTATTTATTTACTTTTTAACTATGAATATATTAATTCTTCTTTTTTTATAGGTCTACTACATAGTTGATACTGTAGCAGTGTAGGACAGGCTATAGAAATAAGAAAACTGGTCTCTCTCATCAGCAATAGTGTGGCAATTCTAAAATTTCAACATGCGGCCTACACAGCTAGCTCATGTGGAGAAGAGATATGAGACTGATTGCGAATAAATGTACACTTAGTTTAGTGCATCATGGATCTACAAAGTGAAACATATGTACCAAAAATATTAGTTTATTCATATCTAAGCCTTTTTCAGCACTGCATTCAACAGAACAATGATAGTGACAAGAATTGAGACTATTTAATACCTCAAACAATGGGAAAATACTTCTTGAGATCAGTTGTAAGTGGTTTTATATCATGCATGAAACAATAAACTTAAGCAGTTTTAAATACTGTTGGATAATTCATACACTGTACCAGAAAACTCACACAATAAAATTTATTAAATATGTACACAATCATTTTTTTCTAATTTTTTTGCATTCAAGCAGTTTGACGGCAAAAGACGCAAATAATGCTTTAATAAATTTGGTCTTACAAAGCCTACTAATGTTTTCTTTTGTGCTGTAACCATATAAAATGCATGTATTTTTAATGGTAAATGACTAAAGAACTCAATCAGACTAAAAAAATGGAAATATATTGTTTTCAATGAGTGGTTAAGCCTAAACATGATTTTAACATATCACAAAATGTGCCTTTTTAAGAGTTCTACAGGTGTGTGGTATTATATTTCTTTTATTCACAGTCAATGTATAGGTCTGTTTGCAAGCAAATAGTTTTTACATGGATTTTAAGAATTATCAAATATCAAGACAGATAACTCTGTATCCCAATACAAACAATGACATTCAATTGATTAGTTTTAAAATGATTATGTTCACCAAACAATGATTTTATATCATAAAATATATAGAAAGAGCAATTAC
Source organism: Mytilus edulis (assembly GCF_963676685.1). Taxonomy (NCBI): domain Eukaryota; kingdom Metazoa; phylum Mollusca; class Bivalvia; order Mytilida; family Mytilidae; genus Mytilus; species Mytilus edulis. Next base: position 21,366,746 of record NC_092357.1, read on the forward strand.
AAAGAGAGAAAAAAGTAAAATAAGCCTCAGCATAGTACAAGAACAAGCTGATTATACTGTATATTACCTGTTATAATGATTTATTTCATATGATATGGACATTTTCTTATTTATTTACTTTTTAACTATGAATATATTAATTCTTCTTTTTTATAGGTCTACTACATAGTTGATACTGTAGCAGTGTAGGACAGGCTATAGAAATAAGAAAAACTGGTCTCTCTCATCAGCAATA